>NW_026968384.1:0-99230 GCF_028390025.1 Pseudophryne corroboree
GGCGCGCTTCAGACCTGCTCTTTTTAAACTTTTTTATACTGGCGGGGGTCCGGACAGTGCCCTGGCACTATGTCCGCTCTTGCCAGTCAGTTATTTTGAGGTTAAAATGCTGCCCAGGGCGCCCCCCCCCCCCTGCACCCTGTAGTGCCTCTGAGTGTGGGAGCATGGCGCGCAGCGTGGCCGCTGTGCTGTACCTCAAAGCCGTCACTGAAGTCTTCTGATCTTCTTCTACTCACCTGTCTTCTGACTTCTAGCTCTGCAAGGGGGGTGACGGCGGGCTCTGGGAACGAGCATCTAGGCGTACCTAGCGATCAGACCCTCAGGAGCTAATGGTGTCATGTAGCCTAAGAAGCAGAGCCTTGAAACTTACAGAAGTAGGTCTGACTTCTCTCCCGTAAGTCCCACGATGCAGGGAGACTGTTGCCAGCAGCCTCCCTGAAAATAAAAAACCTAACATAAGTCTTTTCAGAGAAACTCAGTAGAGCTCCTCAGTGTGCATCCAGTCTCACTGGGCACAGAATCTAACTGGAGTCTGGAGGAGGGGCATAGAGGGAGGAGCCAGTTCACACCCCTTTTAAAGTCTTAAAGTGCCCATGTTTCCTGTGGATCCCGTCTATACCCCATGGTTCTTGATGTGACCCCAGCATCCTCTAGGACGTATGAGAAAATAATACAATGGCATTTGCATAGTGTTAGATTAAACTGAGGTGAAACAGTATAATATCAGTGTATAAAACACACAGCTGCTCTAAAGATCATATAGTGACAGTCACTTTGATATATTGGGGAGACCCTAAATCCCACCTACCTGATCCTCCTGTGGGGTCCTGTGATTCTCCTCTGTACAATCCTGGGAATACAGAGGACGGGGACATCTCTCTGGGTTATCTCTGTTACTGAGCCCATCTGTAGGAGACACACAGTGACTGAGTACAGTGCATATATGTGATTATCAGGTGATGTGTGTATATAGGGGCCCCCATACCTGCTCTCCCCTGTACAATACATGACAGTCTCCTCTTACCCAGTGATGTGAGGGGCCGGTGATTCTCCATCATCACGTCCTTGTACAGACCCCTGTGTTCCTCTATATACTCCCCCTCCTGCATGGAGACATAGACAGTGACATCCTGACACCTTATAGACACCCAACACACACAGTGATACAGTCATCACCCAGACACATCCCCTGGTGTTACTGTATAATGTCCCATTCCCAGCAGTCACCTCTCCAGTCATCACCCAGACACGTCCCCTGGTGTTACTGTATAATGTCCCATTCCCAGCAGTCACCTCTCCAGTCATCACCCAGACACATCCCCTGGTGTTAGTGTATAATGTCCCATTCCCAGCAGTCACCTCTCCAGTCATCACCCAGACACATCCCCTGGTGTTACTGTATAATGTCCCATTCCCAGCAGTCACCTCTCCAGTCATCACCCAGACACATCCCCCGGTGTTACTGTATAATGTCCCATTCCCAGCAGTCACCTCTCCAGTCATCACCCAGACACATCCCCTGGTGTTACTGTATAATGGCCCTCATTCCGAGTTGTTCGCTCGCAAGGCGAATTCAGCAGAGTTACACACGCTAAGCCGCCGCCTACTGGGAGTGAATCTAAACTTCTTAAATGTGCGACCGATGTATGCGCAATATTGCGATCAAAAACGAGTTAGCAGTTTTAGAGTAACTCCAGACTTACTCTGCCTGTGCGATCAATTCTGTGCTTTTCGGTCCCGGCTGACGTCATAAACACACCCAGCGTTCGCCCAAGCACTCCCACCGTTTCTCCAGACACGCCTGCGTTTTTTCCGGAAACGGTAGCGTTTTCAGCCACACGCCCCTAAAACGCCGTGTTTCCGCCCAGTAACACCCATTTCCTGTCAATCACAATGCGATCGCCGGAGCGATGAAAAAGCCGTGAGTAAAAATACTTTCTTCATAGTAAAGTTACTTGGCGCATGCGCTGTGCGAACATTACGCATGCGCACTAAGAGAATTCTCACTGCGATGCGATGAAAAACACCGAGCGAACAACTCGGAATGAGGGCCAATGTCCCATTCCCAGCAGTCACCCAGACACATCCCCTGGTGTTACTGTATAATGTCCCATTCCCAGCAGTCACCTCTCCAGTCATCACCCAGACACGTCCCCCGATGTTACTGCATAATGCCCCATTCCCAGCAGTCACCCAGACACATCCCCCGGTGTTACTGTATAATGTCCCATTCCCAGCAGTCACCTCTCCAGTCATCACCCAGACACATCCCCTGGTGTTACTGTATAATGCCCCATTCCCGGCAGTCACATCTCCAGTCATCACCCAGACACATCCCCCGGTGTTACTGTATAATGTCCCATTCCCAGCAGTCACCTCTCCAGTCATCACCCAGACACATCCCCTGGTGTTACTGTATAATGTCCTATTCCCAGCAGTCACCTCTCCAGTCATCACCCAGACACGTCCCCCGATGTTACTGCATAATGCCCCATTCCCAGCAGTCACCTCTCCAGTCATCACCCAGACACATCCCCTGGCGTTACTGTATAATGTACCATTCCCAGCAGTCACCTCTACAGTCATCACCCAGACATGTTCCCTGGTGTTACTGTATAATGTCCCATTCCCAGCAGTCACCTCTCCAGTCATCACCCAGACACATCCCCTGGCGTTACTGTATAATGTACCATTCCCAGCAGTCACCTCTCCAGTCATCACCCAGACATGTTCCCTGGTGTTACTGTATAATGTCCCATTCCCAGCAGTCACCTCTCCAGTCATCACCCAGACACATCCCCTGGTGTTACTGTATAATGTCCCATTCCCAGCAGTCACCTCTCCAGTCATCACCCAGACACATCCCCCGGTGTTACTGTATAATGTCCCATTCCCAGCAGCCACCTCTCCAGTCATCACCCAGACACATCCCCCGGTGTTACTGTATAATGTCCCATTCCCAGCAGCCACCTCTCCAGTCATCACCCAGACACATCCCCCTGTGTTACTGTATAATGCCCCATTCCCAGCAGTCACCTCTCCAGTCATCACCCAGACACATTCCCTGGTGTTACTGTATAATGTCCCTTTCCCAGCAGTCACCTCTCCAGTCATCACCCAGACACATCCCCTGGTGTTACTGTATAATGTCCCATTCCCAGCAGTCACCTCTCCAGTCACCACCCAGACACTTCCCCTGGTGTTACTGTATAATGTCCCATTCCCAGCAGTCACCCAGACACATCCCCTGGTGTTACTGTATAATGTCCCATTCCCAGCAGTCACCTCTCCAGTCATCACCCAGACACATCCCCTGGTGTTACTGTATAATGTCCCATTCCCAGCAGTCACCTCTCCAGTCATCACCCAGACACATCCCCCTGGTGTTACTGTACAATGTCCCATTCCCAGCAGTCACCTCTCCAGTCATCACCCAGACACATCCCCTGGTGTTACTGTATAATGTCCCATTCCCAGCAGTCACCTCTCCAGTCATCACCCAGACACATCCCCCTGTGTTACTGTATAATGTCCCATTCCCAGCAGTCACCTCTCCAGTCATCACCCAGACACATCCCCTGGTGTTACTGTATAATGCCCCATTCCCAGCAGTCACCTCTCCAGTCATCACCCAGACACATCCCCCGGTGTTACTGTATAATGTCCCATTCCCAGCAGTCGCCTCTCCAGTCATCACCCAGACACATCCCCCGGTGTTATTGTATAATGCCCCATTCCCAGCAGTCACCTCTCCAGTCATCACCCAGACACATCCCCCGGTGTTACTGTATAATGTCCCATTCCCAGCAGTCACCACTCCAGTCATCACCCAGACACATCCCCCGGTGTTACTGTATAATGTCCCATTCCCAGCAGTCACCTCTCCAGTCATCACCCAGACACATCCCCCGGTGTTACTGTATAATGTCCCATTCCCAGCAGTCACCACTCCAGTCATCACCCAGACACATCCCCCGGTGTTACTGTATAATGTCCCATTCCCAGCAGTCACCTCTCCAGTCATCACCCAGACACATCCCCTGGTGTTACTGTATAATGTCCCATTCCCAGCAGTCACCCAGACACATCCCCTGGTGTTACTGTATAATGCCCTATTCCCAGCAGTCACCTCTCCAGTCATCACCCAGACACATCCCCTGGTGTTACTGTATAATGCCCCATTCCCAGCAGTCACCTCTCCAGTCATCACCCAGACACATCCCCTGGTGTTACTGTATAATGTCCCATTCCCAGCAGTCACCCAGACACATCCCCTGGTGTTACTGTATAATGTCCCATTCCCAGCAGTCACCTCTCCAGTCATCACCCAGACACGTCCCCCGATGTTACTGCATAATGCCCCATTCCCAGCAGTCACCTCTCCAGTCATCACCCAGACACATCCCCTGGCGTTACTGTATAATGTACCATTCCCAGCAGTCACCTCTCCAGTTATCACCCAGACACATCCCCTGGTGTTACTGTATAATGTCCCATTCCCAGCAGTCACCTCTCCAGTCATCACCCAGACACGTCCCCCGATGTTACTGCATAATGTACCATTCCCAGCAGTCACCTCTCCAGTCATCACCCAGACACATCCCCTGGCGTTACTGTATAATGTACCATTCCCAGCAGTCACCTCTCCAGTTATCACCCAGACACATCCCCTGGTGTTACTGTATAATGTCCCATTCCCAGCAGCCACCTCTCCAGTCATCACCCAGACACGTCCCCTGGTGTTACTGTATAATTTCCCATTCCCAGCAGTCACCTCTCCAGTCATCACCCAGACACATCCCCCTGTGTTACTGTATAATGCCCCATTCCCAGCAGTCACCTCTCCAGTCATCACCCAGACACATTCCCTGGTGTTACTGTATAATGTCCCTTTCCCAGCAGTCACCTCTCCAGTCATCACCCAGACACATCCCCTGGTTTTACTGTATAATGTCCCATTCCCAGCAGTCACCTCTCCAGTCACCACCCAGACACATCCCCTGGTGTTACTGTATAATGTCCCATTCCCAGCAGTCACCTCTCCAGTCACCACCCAGACACTTCCCCTGGTGTTACTGTATAATGTCCCATTCCCAGCAGTCACCCAGACACATCCCCTGGTGTTACTGTATAATGTCCCATTCCCAGCAGTCACCTCTCCAGTCATCACCCAGACACATCCCCTGGTGTTACTGTATAATGTCCCATTCCCAGCAGTCACCTCTCCAGTCATCACCCAGACACATCCCCCTGGTGTTACTGTATAATGTCCCATTCCCAGCAGTCACCTCTCCAGTCATCACCCACACACATCCCCTGGTGTTACTGTATAATGTCCCATTCCCAGCAGTCACCTCTCCAGTCATCACCCAGACACATCCCCCTGTGTTACTGTATAATGTCCCATTCCCAGCAGTCACCTCTCCAGTCATCACCCAGACACATCCCCTGGTGTTACTGTATAATGCCCCATTCCCAGCAGTCACCTCTCCAGTCATCACCCAGACACATACCCCGGTGTTACTGTATAATGTCCCATTCCCAGCAGTCGCCTCTCCAGTCATCACCCAGACACATCCCCCGGTGTTAATGTATAATGCCCCATTCCCAGCAGTCACCTCTCCAGTCATCACCCAGACACATCCCCCGGTGTTACTGTATAATGTCCCATTCCCAGCAGTCACCACTCCAGTCATCACCCAGACACATCCCCCGGTGTTACTGTATAATGTCCCATTCCCAGCAGTCACCTCTCCAGTCATCACCCAGACACATCCCCTGGTGTTACTGTATAATGTTCCATTCCCAGCAGTCACCTCTCCAGTCATCACCCAGACACATCCCCTGGTGTTACTGTATAATGTCCCATTCCCAGCAGTCACCCAGACACATCCCCTGGTGTTACTGTATAATGCCCTATTCCCAGCAGTCACCTCTCCAGTCATCACCCAGACACATCCCCTGGTGTTACTGTATAATGCCCCATTCCCAGCAGTCACCTCTCCAGTCATCACCCAGACACATCCCCTGGTGTTACTGTATAATGTCCCATTCCCAGCAGTCACCCAGACACATCCCCTGGTGTTACTGTATAATGTCCCATTCCCAGCAGTCACCTCTCCAGTCATCACCCAGACACGTCCCCCGATGTTACTGCATAATGCCCCATTCCCAGCAGTCACCTCTCCAGTCATCACCCAGACACATCCCCTGGCGTTACTGTATAATGTACCATTCCCAGCAGTCACCTCTCCAGTCATCACCCAGACACATCCCCTGGCGTTACTGTATAATGTACCATTCCCAGCAGTCACCTCTCCAGTCATCACCCAGACACATCCCCTGGTGTTACTGTATAATGTCCCATTCCCAGCAGCCACCTCTCCAGTCATCACCCAGACACGTCCCCTGGTGTTACTGTATAATTTCCCATTCCCAGCAGTCACCTCTCCAGTCATCACCCAGACACATCCCCCTGTGTTACTGTATAATGCCCCATTCCCAGCAGTCACCTCTCCAGTCATCACCCAGACACATTCCCTGGTGTTACTGTATAATGTCCCTTTCCCAGCAGTCACCTCTCCAGTCATCACCCAGACACATCCCCTGGTTTTACTGTATAATGTCCCATTCCCAGCAGTCACCTCTCCAGTCACCACCCAGACACTTCCCCTGGTGTTACTGTATAATGTCCCATTCCCAGCAGTCACCTCTCCAGTCATCACCCAGACACATCCCCTGGTGTTACTGTATAATGTCCCATTCCCAGCAGTCACCCAGACACATCCCCCTGCTGTTACTGTATAATGTCCCATTCCCAGCAGTCACCTCTCCAGTCATCACCCAGACACATCCCCTGGTGTTACTGTATAATGTCCCATTCCCAGCAGTCACCTCTGCAGTCATCACCCAGACACATCCCCCTGTGTTACTGTATAATGTCCCATTCCCAGCAGTCACCTCTCCAGTCATCACCCAGACACATCCCCTGGTGTTACTGTATAATGCCCCATTCCCAGCAGTCACCTCTCCAGTCATCACCCAGACACATCCCCCGGTGTTACTGTATAATGTCCCATTCCCAGCAGTCGCCTCTCCAGTCATCACCCAGACACATCCCCCGGTGTTACTGTATAATGCCCCATTCCCAGCAGTCACCTCTCCAGTCATCACCCAGACACATCCCCCGGTGTTACTGTATAATGTCCCATTCCCAGCAGTCACCACTCCAGTCATCACCCAGACACAACCCCTGGTGTTACTGTATAATGTCCCATTCCCAGCGGTCACCTCTCCAGTCATCACCCAGACACATCCCCCGGTGTTACTGTATAATGTCCCATTCCCAGCAGTCACCTCTCCAGTCATCACCCAGACACATCCCCCGGTGTTACTGTATAATGTCCCATTCCCAGCAGTCACCTCTCCAGTCATCGCCCAGACACATCCCCTGGTGTTACTGTATAATGTCCCATTCCCAGCAGTCACCTCTCTAGTCATCACCTAGACACATCCCCTGGTGTTACTGTATAATGCCCCATTCCCAGCAGTCACCTCTCCAGTCATCGCCCAGACACATCCCCTGGTGTTACTGTATAATGTCCCATTCCCAGCAGTCACCTCTCCAGTCATCGCCCAGACACATCCCCTGGTGTTACTGTATAATGCCCCATTCCCAGCAGTCACCTCTCCAGTCATCGCCTAGACACATCCCCTGGTGTTACTGTATAATGCCCCATTCCCAGCAGTCACCTCTCCAGTCATCGCCCAGACACATCCCCTGGTGTTACTGTATAATGTCCCTTTCCCAGCAGTCACCTCTCCAGTCATCACCCAGACACATCCCCTGGTGTTACTGTATAATGTCCCATTCCCAGCAGTCACCTCTCCAGTCACCACCCAGACACTTCCCCTGGTGTTACTGTATAATGTCCCATTCCCAGCAGTCACCTCTCCAGTCACCACCCAGACACATCCCCTGGTGTTACTGTATAATGTTCCATTCCCTGCAGTCACCTCTCCAGTCATCACCCAGACACATCCCCTGGTGTTACTGTATAATGTCCCATTCCCAGCAGTCACCCAGACACATCCCCTGGTGTTACTGTATAATGCCCTATTCCCAGCAGTCAGCTCTCCAGTCATCACCCAGACACATCCCCTGGTGTTACTGTATAATGCCCCATTCCCAGCAGTCACCTCTCCAGTCATCACCCAGACACATCCCCTGGTGTTACTGTATAATGTCCCATTCCCAGCAGTCACCCAGACACATCCCCTGGTGTTACTGTATAATGTCCCATTCCCAGCAGTCACCTCTCCAGTCATCACCCAGACACGTCCCCCTGTGTTACTGTATAATGCCCCATTCCCAGCAGTCACCTCTCCAGTCATCACCCAGACACATCCCCCTGTGTTACTGTATAATGCCCCATTCCCAGCAGTCACCTCTCCAGTCATCACCCAGACACATTCCCTGGTGTTACTGTATAATGTCCCTTTCCCAGCAGTCACCTCTCCAGTCATCACCCAGACACATCCCCCAGTGTTACTGTATAATGTCCCATTCCCAGCAGTCACCTCTCCAGTCACCACCCAGACACTTCCCCTGGTGTTACTGTATAATGTCCCATTCCCAGCAGTCACCTCTCCAGTCATCACCCAGACACATCCCCTGGTGTTACTGTATAATGTCCCATTCCCAGCAGTCACCCAGACACATCCCCTGGTGTTACTGTATAATGTCCCATTCCCAGCAGTCACCTCTCCAGTCATCACCCAGACACATCCCCTGGTGTTACTGTATAATGTCCCATTCCCAGCAGTCACCTCTCCAGTCATCACCCAGACACATCCCCCTGTGTTACTGTATAATGTCCCATTCCCAGCAGTCACCTCTCCAGTCATCACCCAGACACATCCCCTGGTGTCACTGTATAATGCCCCATTCCCAGCAGTCACCTCTCCAGTCATCACCCAGACACATCCCCCGATGTTACTGTATAATGTCCCATTCCCAGCAGTCGCCTCTCCAGTCATCAGCCAGACACATCCCCCGGTGTTACTGTATAATGCCCCATTCCCAGCAGTCACCTCTCCAGTCATCACCCAGACACATCCCCCGGTGTTACTGTATAATGTCCCATTCCCAGCAGTCACCACTCCCAGCAGTCACCTCTCCAGTCATCGCCCAGACACATCCCCTGGTGTTACTGTATAATGTCCCTTTCCCAGCAGTCACCTCTCCAGTCATCACCCAGACACATCCCCTGGTGTTACTGTATAATGTCCCATTCCCAGCAGTCACCTCTCCAGTCACCACCCAGACACTTCCCCTGGTGTTACTGTATAATGTCCCATTCCCAGCAGTCACCTCTCCAGTCATCACCCAGACACATCCCCTGGTGTTACTGTATAATGTCCCATTCCCAGCAGTCACCCAGACACATCCCCTGGTGTTACTGTATAATGTCCCTTTCCCAGCAGTCACCTCTCCAGTCATCACCCAGACACATCCCCTGGTGTTACTGTATAATGTCCCATTCCCAGCAGTCACCTCTCCAGTCACCACCCAGACACTTCCCCTGGTGTTACTGTATAATGTCCCATTCCCAGCAGTCACCTCTCCAGTCATCACCCAGACACATCCCCTGGTGTTACTGTATAATGTCCCATTCCCAGCAGTCACCCAGACACATCCCCTGGTGTTACTGTATAATGTCCCATTCCCAGCAGTCACCTCTCCAGTCATCACCCAGACACATCCCCTGGCGTTACTGTATAATGTACCATTCCCAGCAGTCACCTCTCCAGTCATCACCCAGACACATCCCCTGGTGTTACTGTATAATGTCCCATTCCCAGCAGCCACCTCTCCAGTCATCACCCAGACACGTCCCCTGGTGTTACTGTATAATTTCCCATTCCCAGCAGTCACCTCTCCAGTCATCACCCAGACACATCCCCCTGTGTTACTGTATAATGCCCCATTCCCAGCAGTCACCTCTCCAGTCATCACCCAGACACATTCCCTGGTGTTACTGTATAATGTCCCTTTCCCAGCAGTCACCTCTCCAGTCATCACCCAGACACATCCCCTGGTTTTACTGTATAATGTCCCATTCCCAGCAGTCACCTCTCCAGTCACCACCCAGACACTTCCCCTGGTGTTACTGTATAATGTCCCATTCCCAGCAGTCACCTCTCCAGTCATCACCCAGACACATCCCCTGGTGTTACTGTATAATGTCCCATTCCCAGCAGTCACCCAGACACATCCCCCTGGTGTTACTGTATAATGTCCCATTCCCAGCAGTCACCTCTCCAGTCATCACCCAGACACATCCCCTGGTGTTACTGTATAATGTCCCATTCCCAGCAGTCACCTCTGCAGTCATCACCCAGACACATCCCCCTGTGTTACTGTATAATGTCCCATTCCCAGCAGTCACCTCTCCAGTCATCACCCAGACACATCCCCTGGTGTTACTGTATAATGCCCCATTCCCAGCAGTCACCTCTCCAGTCATCACCCAGACACATCCCCCGGTGTTACTGTATAATGTCCCATTCCCAGCAGTCGCCTCTCCAGTCATCACCCAGACACATCCCCCGGTGTTACTGTATAATGCCCCATTCCCAGCAGTCACCTCTCCAGTCATCACCCAGACACATCCCCCGGTGTTACTGTATAATGTCCCATTCCCAGCGGTCACCACTCCAGTCATCACCCAGACACAACCCCTGGTGTTACTGTATAATGTCCCATTCCCAGCGGTCACCTCTCCAGTCATCACCCAGACACATCCCCTGGTGTTACTGTATAATGTCCCATTCCCAGCAGTCACCTCTCCAGTCATCACCCAGACACATCCCCTGGTGTTACTGTATAATGTCCCATTCCCAGCAGTCACCTCTCCAGTCATCGCCCAGACACATCCCCTGGTGTTACTGTATAATGTCCCATTCCCAGCAGTCACCTCTCTAGTCATCACCTAGACACATCCCCTGGTGTTACTGTATAATGCCCCATTCCCAGCAGTCACCTCTCCAGTCATCGCCCAGACACATCCCCTGGTGTTACTGTATAATGTCCCATTCCCAGCAGTCACCTCTCCAGTCATCGCCCAGACACATCCCCTGGTGTTACTGTATAATGCCCCATTCCCAGCAGTCACCTCTCCAGTCATCGCCTAGACACATCCCCTGGTGTTACTGTATAATGCCCCATTCCCAGCAGTCACCTCTCCAGTCATCGCCCAGACACATCCCCTGGTGTTACTGTATAATGTCCCTTTCCCAGCAGTCACCTCTCCAGTCATCACCCAGACACATCCCCTGGTGTTACTGTATAATGTCCCATTCCCAGCAGTCACCTCTCCAGTCACCACCCAGACACTTCCCCTGGTGTTACTGTATAATGTCCCATTCCCAGCAGTCACCTCTCCAGTCATCACCCAGACACATCCCCTGGTGTTACTGTATAATGTTCCATTCCCAGCAGTCACCTCTCCAGTCATCACCCAGACACATCCCCTGGTGTTACTGTATAATGTCCCATTCCCAGCAGTCACCCAGACACATCCCCTGGTGTTACTGTATAATGCCCTATTCCCAGCAGTCACCTCTCCAGTCATCACCCAGACACATCCCCTGGTGTTACTGTATAATGCCCCATTCCCAGCAGTCACCTCTCCAGTCATCACCCAGACACATCCCCTGGTGTTACTGTATAATGTCCCATTCCCAGCAGTCACCCAGACACATCCCCTGGTGTTACTGTATAATGTCCCATTCCAAGCAGTCACCTCTCCAGTCATCACCCAGACACGTCCCCCGATGTTACTGCATAATGCCCCATTCCCAGCAGTCACCTCTCCAGTCATCACCCAGACACATCCCCTGGTGTTACTGTATAATGCCCCATTCCCAGCAGTCACCTCTCCAGTCATCGCCCAGACACATCCCCTGGTGTTACTGTATAATGTCCCTTTCCCAGCAGTCACCTCTCCAGTCATCACCCAGACACATCCCCTGGTGTTACTGTATAATGTCCCATTCCCAGCAGTCACCTCTCCAGTCACCACCCAGACACTTCCCCTGGTGTTACTGTATAATGTCCCATTCCCAGCAGTCACCTCTCCAGTCATCACCCAGACACATCCCCTGGTGTTACTGTATAATGTTCCATTCCCAGCAGTCACCTCTCCAGTCATCACCCAGACACATCCCCTGGTGTTACTGTATAATGTCCCATTCCCAGCAGTCACCCAGACACATCCCCTGGTGTTACTGTATAATGCCCTATTCCCAGCAGTCACCTCTCCAGTCATCACCCAGACACATCCCCTGGTGTTACTGTATAATGCCCCATTCCCAGCAGTCACCTCTCCAGTCATCACCCAGACACATCCCCTGGTGTTACTGTATAATGTCCCATTCCCAGCAGTCACCCAGACACATCCCCTGGTGTTACTGTATAATGTCCCATTCCCAGCAGTCACCTCTCCAGTCATCACCCAGACACGTCCCCCGATGTTACTGCATAATGCCCCATTCCCAGCAGTCACCTCTCCAGTCATCACCCAGACACATCCCCTGGCGTTACTGTATAATGTACCATTCCCAGCAGTCACCTCTCCAGTCATCACCCAGACACATCCCCTGGCGTTACTGTATAATGTACCATTCCCAGCAGTCACCTCTCCAGTCATCACCCAGACACATCCCCTGGCGTTACTGTATAATGTACCATTCCCAGCAGTCACCTCTCCAGTCATCACCCAGACACATCCCCTGGTGTTACTGTATAATGTCCCATTCCCAGCAGTCACCTCTCCAGTCATCACCCAGACACATCCCCCGGTGTTACTGTATAATGTCCCATTCCCAGCAGCCACCTCTCCAGTCATCACCCAGACACGTCCCCTGGTGTTACTGTATAATTTCCCATTCCCAGCAGTCACCTCTCCAGTCATCACCCAGACACATCCCCCTGTGTTACTGTATAATGCCCCATTCCCAGCAGTCACCTCTCCAGTCATCACCCAGACACATTCCCTGGTGTTACTGTATAATGTCCCTTTCCCAGCAGTCACCTCTCCAGTCATCACCCAGACACATCCCCTAGTGTTACTGTATAATGTCCCATTCCCAGCAGTCACCTCTCCAGTCACCACCCAGACACTTCCCCTGGTGTTACTGTATAATGTCCCATTCCCAGCAGTCACCTCTCCAGTCATCACCCAGACACATCCCCTGGTGTTACTGTATAATGTCCCATTCCCAGCAGTCACCCAGACACATCCCCTGGTGTTACTGTATAATGTCCCATTCCCAGCAGTCACCTCTCCAGTCATCACCCAGACACATCCCCTGGTGTTACTGTATAATGTCCCATTCCCAGCAGTCACCTCTCCAGTCATCACCCAGACACATCCCCCTGTGTTACTGTATAATGTCCCATTCCCAGCAGTCACCTCTCCAGTCATCACCCAGACACATCCCCTGGTGTCACTGTATAATGCCCCATTCCCAGCAGTCACCTCTCCAGTCATCACCCAGACACATCCCCCGATGTTACTGTATAATGTCCCATTCCCAGCAGTCGCCTCTCCAGTCACCAGCCAGACACATCCCCCGGTGTTACTGTATAATGCCCCATTCCCAGCAGTCACCTCTCCAGTCATCACCCAGACACATCCCCCGGTGTTACTGTATAATGTCCCATTCCCAGCAGTCACCACTCCCAGCAGTCACCTCTCCAGTCATCGCCCAGACACATCCCCTGGTGTTACTGTATAATGTCCCTTTCCCAGCAGTCACCTCTCCAGTCATCACCCAGACACATCCCCTGGTGTTACTGTATAATGTCCCATTCCCAGCAGTCACCTCTCCAGTCACCACCAAGACACTTCCCCTGGTGTTACTGTATAATGTCCCATTCCCAGCAGTCACCTCTCCAGTCATCACCCAGACACATCCCCCGGTGTTACTGTATAATGCCCCATTCCCAGCAGTCACCTCTCCAGTCATCACCCAGACACATCCCCCGGTGTTACTGTATAATGTCCCATTCCCAGCAGTCACCACTCCAGTCATCACCCAGACACAACCCCTGGTGTTACTGTATAATGTCCCATTCCCAGCGGTCACCTCTCCAGTCATCACCCAGACACATCCCCTGGTGTTACTGTATAATGTCCCATTCCCAGCAGTCACCTCTCCAGTCATCACCCAGACACATCCACCGGTGTTACTGTATAATGTCCCATTCCCAGCAGTCACCTCTCCAATCATCGCCCAGACACATCCCCTGGTGTTACTGTATAATGTCCCATTCCCAGCAGTCACCTCTCTAGTCATCACCTAGACACATCCCCTGGTGTTACTGTATAATGCCCCATTCCCAGCAGTCACCTCTCCAGTCATCGCCCAGACACATCCCCTGGTGTTACTGTATAATGTCCCATTCCCAGCAGTCACCTCTCCAGTCATCGCCCAGACACATCCCCTGGTGTTACTGTATAATGCCCCATTCCCAGCAGTCACCTCTCCAGTCATCGCCTAGACACATCCCCTGGTGTTACTGTATAATGCCCCATTCCCAGCAGTCACCTCTCCAGTCATCGCCCAGACACATCCCCTGGTGTTACTGTATAATGTCCCTTTCCCAGCAGTCACCTCTCCAGTCATCACCCAGACACATCCCCTGGTGTTACTGTATAATGTTCCATTCCCAGCAGTCACCTCTCCAGTCATCACCCAGACACATCCCCTGGTGTTACTGTATAATGTCCCATTCCCAGCAGTCACCCAGACACATCCCCTGGTGTTACTGTATAATGCCCTATTCCCAGCAGTCACCTCTCCAGTCATCACCCAGACACATCCCCTGGTGTTACTGTATAATGCCCCATTCCCAGCAGTCACCTCTCCAGTCATCACCCAGACACATCCCCTGGTGTTACTGTGTAATGTCCCATTCCCAGCAGTCACCCAGACACATCCCCTGGTGTTACTGTATAATGTCCCATTCCCAGCAGTCACCTCTCCAGTCATCACCCAGACACGTCCCCCGATGTTACTGCATAATGCCCCATTCCCAGCAGTCACCTCTCCAGTCATCACCCAGACACATCCCCTGGCGTTACTGTATAATGTACCATTCCCAGCAGTCACCTCTCCAGTCATCACCCAGACACATCCCCTGGCGTTACTGTATAATGTACCATTCCCAGCAGTCACCTCTCCAGTCATCACCCAGACACATCCCCTGGCGTTACTGTATAATGTACCATTCCCAGCAGTCACCTCTCCAGTCATCACCCAGACACATCCCCTGGTGTTACTGTATAATGTCCCATTCCCAGCAGTCACCTCTTCAGTCATCACCCAGACACATCCCCCGGTGTTACTGTATAATGTCCCATTCCCAGCAGCCACCTCTCCAGTCATCACCCAGACACGTCCCCTGGTGTTACTGTATAATTTCCCATTCCCAGCAGTCACCTCTCCAGTCATCACCCAGACACATCCCCCTGTGTTACTGTATAATGCCCCATTCCCAGCAGTCACCTCTCCAGTCATCACCCAGACACATTCCCTGGTGTTACTGTATAATGTCCCTTTCCCAGCAGTCACCTCTCCAGTCATCACCCAGACACATCCCCTAGTGTTACTGTATAATGTCCCATTCCCAGCAGTCACCTCTCCAGTCACCACCCAGACACTTCCCCTGGTGTTACTGTATAATGTCCCATTCCCAGCAGTCACCTCTCCAGTCATCACCCAGACACATCCCCTGGTGTTACTGTATAATGTCCCATTCCCAGCAGTCACCCAGACACATCCCCTGGTGTTACTGTATAATGTCCCATTCCCAGCAGTCACCTCTCCAGTCACCACCCAGACACTTCCCCTGGTGTTACTGTATAATGTCCCATTCCCAGCAGTCACCTCTCCAGTCATCACCCAGACACATCCCCTGGTGTCACTGTATAATGCCCCATTCCCAGCAGTCACCTCTCCAGTCATCACCCAGACACATCCCCCGATGTTACTGTATAATGTCCCATTCCCAGCAGTCGCCTCTCCAGTCATCAGCCAGACATATCCCCCGGTGTTACTGTATAATGCCCCATTCCCAGCAGTCACCTCTCCAGTCATCACCCAGACACATCCCCCGGTGTTACTGTATAATGTCCCATTCCCAGCAGTCACCACTCCCAGCAGTCACCTCTCCAGTCATCGCCCAGACACATCCCCTGGTGTTACTGTATAATGTCCCTTTCCCAGCAGTCACCTCTCCAGTCACCACCCAGACACTTCCCCTGGTGTTACTGTATAATGTCCCATTCCCAGCAGTCACCTCTCCAGTCATCACCCAGACACATCCCCCTGTGTTACTGTATAATGTCCCATTCCCAGCAGTCACCTCTCCAGTCATCACCCAGACACATCCCCTGGTGTCACTGTATAATGCCCCATTCCCAGCAGTCACCTCTCCAGTCATCACCCAGACACATCCCCCGATGTTACTGTATAATGTCCCATTCCCAGCAGTCGCCTCTCCAGTCATCAGCCAGACACATCCCCCGGTGTTACTGTATAATGCCCCATTCCCAGCAGTCACCTCTCCAGTCATCACCCAGACACATCCCCCGGTGTTACTGTATAATGTCCCATTCCCAGCAGTCACCACTCCCAGCAGTCACCTCTCCAGTCATCGCCCAGACACATCCCCTGGTGTTACTGTATAATGTCCCTTTCCCAGCAGTCACCTCTCCAGTCATCACCCAGACACATCCCCTGGTGTTACTGTATAATGTCCCATTCCCAGCAGTCACCTCTCCAGTCACCACCCAGACACTTCCCCTGGTGTTACTGTATAATGTCCCATTCCCAGCAGTCACCTCTCCAGTCATCACCCAGACACATCCCCCGGTGTTACTGTATAATGCCCCATTCCCAGCAGTCACCTCTCCAGTCATCACCCAGACACATCCCCCGGTGTTACTGTATAATGTCCCATTCCCAGCAGTCACCACTCCAGTCATCACCCAGACACAACCCCTGGTGTTACTGTATAATGTCCCATTCCCAGCGGTCACCTCTCCAGTCATCACCCAGACACATCCCCTGGTGTTACTGTATAATGTCCCATTCCCAGCAGTCACCTCTCCAGTCATCACCCAGACACATCCCCCGGTGTTACTGTATAATGTCCCATTCCCAGCAGTCACCTCTCCAATCATCGCCCAGACACATCCCCTGGTGTTACTGTATAATGTCCCATTCCCAGCAGTCACCTCTCTAGTCATCACCTAGACACATCCCCTGGTGTTACTGTATAATGCCCCATTCCCAGCAGTCACCTCTCCAGTCATCGCCCAGACACATCCCCTGGTGTTACTGTATAATGTCCCATTCCCAGCAGTCACCTCTCCAGTCATCGCCCAGACACATCCCCTGGTGTTACTGTATAATGCCCCATTCCCAGCAGTCACCTCTCCAGTCATCGCCTAGACACATCCCCTGGTGTTACTGTATAATGCCCCATTCCCAGCAGTCACCTCTCCAGTCATCGCCCAGACACATCCCCTGGTGTTACTGTATAATGTCCCTTTCCCAGCAGTCACCTCTCCAGTCATCACCCAGACACATCCCCTGGTGTTACTGTATAATGTTCCATTCCCAGCAGTCACCTCTCCAGTCATCACCCAGACACATCCCCTGGTGTTACTGTATAATGTCCCATTCCCAGCAGTCACCCAGACACATCCCCTGGTGTTACTGTATAATGCCCTATTCCCAGCAGTCACCTCTCCAGTCATCACCCAGACACATCCCCTGGTGTTACTGTATAATGCCCCATTCCCAGCAGTCACCTCTCCAGTCATCACCCAGACACATCCCCTGGTGTTACTGTATAATGTCCCATTCCCAGCAGTCACCCAGACACATCCCCTGGTGTTACTGTATAATGTCCCATTCCCAGCAGTCACCTCTCCAGTCATCACCCAGACACGTCCCCCGATGTTACTGCATAATGCCCCATTCCCAGCAGTCACCTCTCCAGTCATCACCCAGACACATCCCCTGGCGTTACTGTATAATGTACCATTCCCAGCAGTCACCTCTCCAGTCATCACCCAGACACATCCCCTGGCGTTACTGTATAATGTCCCATTCCCAGCAGTCACCTCTCCAGTCATCACCCAGACACATCCCCTGGCGTTACTGTATAATGTACCATTCCCAGCAGTCACCTCTCCAGTCATCACCCAGACACATCCCCTGGTGTTACTGTATAATGTCCCATTCCCAGCAGTCACCTCTTCAGTCATCACCCAGACACATCCCCCGGTGTTACTGTATAATGTCCTATTCCCAGCAGCCACCTCTCCAGTCATCACCCAGACACGTCCCCTGGTGTTACTGTATAATTTCCCATTCCCAGCAGTCACCTCTCCAGTCATCACCCAGACACATCCCCCTGTGTTACTGTATAATGCCCCATTCCCAGCAGTCACCTCTCCAGTCATCACCCAGACACATTCCCTGGTGTTACTGTATAATGTCCCTTTCCCAGCAGTCACCTCTCCAGTCATCACCCAGACACATCCCCTAGTGTTACTGTATAATGTCCCATTCCCAGCAGTCACCTCTCCAGTCACCACCCAGACACTTCCCCTGGTGTTACTGTATAATGTCCCATTCCCAGCAGTCACCTCTCCAGTCATCACCCAGACACATCCCCTGGTGTTACTGTATAATGTCCCATTCCCAGCAGTCACCCAGACACATCCCCTGGTGTTACTGTATAATGTCCCATTCCCAGCAGTCACCTCTCCAGTCACCACCCAGACACTTCCCCTGGTGTTACTGTATAATGTCCCATTCCCAGCAGTCACCTCTCCAGTCATCACCCAGACACATCCCCTGGTGTCACTGTATAATGCCCCATTCCCAGCAGTCACCTCTCCAGTCATCACCCAGACACATCCCCCGATGTTACTGTATAATGTCCCATTCCCAGCAGTCGCCTCTCCAGTCATCAGCCAGACATATCCCCCGGTGTTACTGTATAATGCCCCATTCCCAGCAGTCACCTCTCCAGTCATCACCCAGACACATCCCCCGGTGTTACTGTATAATGTCCCATTCCCAGCAGTCACCACTCCCAGCAGTCACCTCTCCAGTCATCGCCCAGACACATCCCCTGGTGTTACTGTATAATGTCCCTTTCCCAGCAGTCACCTCTCCAGTCATCACCCAGACACATCCCCTGGTGTTACTGTATAATGTCCCATTCCCAGCAGTCACCTCTCCAGTCACCACCCAGACACTTCCCCTGGTGTTACTGTATAATGTCCCATTCCCAGCAGTCACCTCTCCAGTCATCACCCAGACACATCCCCTGGTGTTACTGTATAATGTCCCATTCCCAGCAGTCACCCAGACACATCCCCTGGTGTTACTGTATAATGTCCCTTTCCCAGCAGTCACCTCTCCAGTCATCACCCAGACACATCCCCTGGTGTTACTGTATAATGTCCCATTCCCAGCAGTCACCTCTCCAGTCACCACCCAGACACTTCCCCTGGTGTTACTGTATAATGTCCCATTCCCAGCAGTCACCTCTCCAGTCATCACCCAGACACATCCCCTGGTGTTACTGTATAATGTCCCATTCCCAGCAGTCACCCAGACACATCCCCTGGTGTTACTGTATAATGTCCCATTCCCAGCAGTCACCTCTCCAGTCATCACCCAGACACATCCCCTGGTGTTACTGTATAATGTCCCATTCCCAGCAGTCACCTCTCCAGTCATCACCCAGACACATCCCCTGGTGTTACTGTATAATGTCCCATTCCCAGCAGTCACCCAGACACATCCCCTGGTGTTACTGTATAATGTCCCATTCCCAGCAGTCACCTCTCCAGTCATCACCCAGACACATCCCCTGGTGTTACTGTATAATGTCCCATTCCCAGCAGTCACCTCTCCAGTCATCACCTAGACACATCCCCTGGTGTTACTGTATAATGCCCCATTCCCAGCAGTCACCTCTCCAGTCATCACCCAGACACATCCCCCTGTGTTACTGTATAATGTCCCATTCCCAGCAGTCACCTCTCCAGTCATCACCCAGACACATCCCCTGGTGTTACTGTATAATGTCCCATTCCCAGCAGTCACCTCTCCAGTCATCACCCAGACACATCCCCCGGTGTTACTGTATAATGTCCCATTCCCAGCAGTCGCCTCTCCAGTCATCACCCAGACACATCCCCTGGTGTTACTGTATAATGTCCCATTCCCAGCAGTCACCTCTCCAGTCATCACCCAGACACATCCCCCGGTGTTACTGTATAATGTCCCATTCCCAGCGGTCGCCTCTCCAGTCATCACCCAGACACATCCCCCGGTGTTACTGTATAATGCCCCATTCCCAGCAGTCACCTCTCCAGTCATCACCCAGACACATCCCCCGGTGTTACTGTATAATGTCCCATTCCCAGCAGTCACCCCTCCAGTCATCACCCAGACACAACCCCCGGTGTTACTGTATAATGTCCCATTCCCAGCAGTCACCTCTCCAGTCATCACCCAGACACATCCCCTGGTGTTACTGTATAATGCCCCATTCTCAGCAGTCACCTCTCCAGTCATCACCCAGACACATCCCCCGATGTTACTGTATAATGTCCCATTCCCAGCAGTCACCACTCCAGTCATCGCCCAGACACATCCTCCGGTGTTACTGTATAATGTCCCATTCCCAGCAGTCGCCTCTCCAGTCATCGCCCAGACACATCCCCCGGTGTTACTGTATAATGTCCCATTCCCAGCAGTCAACTCTCCAGTCATCGCCTAGACACATTCCCTGGTGTTACTGTATAATGTCCCATTCCCAGCAGTCACCTCTCCAGTCATCACCCCGACACATCCCCTGGTGTTACTGTATAATGTCCCATTCCCAGCAGTCACCTCTCCAGTCATCACCCAGACACATCCCCTGGTGTTACTGTATAATGTCCCATTCCCAGCAGTCACCTCTCCAGTCATCACCCAGACACGTACCCTGGTGTTACTGTATAATGTCCCATTCCCAGCAGTCACCTCTCCAGTCATCACCCAGACACATCCCCTGGTGTTACTGTATAATGTTCCATTCCCAGCAGTCACCTCTCCAGTCATCACCCAGACACATCCCCTGGTGTTACTGTATAATGTCCCATTCCCAGCAGTCACCCAGACACATCCCCTGGTGTTACTGTATAATGCCCTATTCCCAGCAGTCACCTCTCCAGTCATCACCCAGACACATCCCCTGGTGTTACTGTATAATGCCCCATTCCCAGCAGTCACCTCTCCAGTCATCACCCAGACACATCCCCTGGTGTTACTGTATAATGTCCCATTCCCAGCAGTCACCCAGACACATCCCCTGGTGTTACTGTATAATGTCCCATTCCCAGCAGTCACCTCTCCAGTCATCACCCAGACACGTCCCCCGATGTTACTGCATAATGCCCCATTCCCAGCAGTCACATCTCCAGTCATCACCCAGACACATCCCCTGGTGTTACTGTATAATGCCCCATTCCCAGCAGTCACCTCTCCAGTCATCGCCCAGACACATCCCCTGGTGTTACTGTATAATGTCCCTTTCCCAGCAGTCACCTCTCCAGTCATCACCCAGACACATCCCCTGGTGTTACTGTATAATGTCCCATTCCCAGCAGTCACCTCTCCAGTCACCACCCAGACACTTCCCCTGGTGTTACTGTATAATGTCCCATTCCCAGCAGTCACCTCTCCAGTCATCACCCAGACACATCCCCTGGTGTTACTGTATAATGTTCCATTCCCAGCAGTCACCTCTCCAGTCATCACCCAGACACATCCCCTGGTGTTACTGTATAATGTCCCATTCCCAGCAGTCACCCAGACACATCCCCTGGTGTTACTGTATAATGCCCTATTCCCAGCAGTCACCTCTCCAGTCATCACCCAGACACATCCCCTGGTGTTACTGTATAATGCCCCATTCCCAGCAGTCACCTCTCCAGTCATCACCCAGACACATCCCCTGGTGTTACTGTATAATGTCCCATTCCCAGCAGTCACCCAGACACATCCCCTGGTGTTACTGTATAATGTCCCATTCCCAGCAGTCACCTCTCCAGTCATCACCCAGACACGTCCCCCGATGTTACTGCATAATGCCCCATTCCCAGCAGTCACCTCTCCAGTCATCACCCAGACACATCCCCTGGCGTTACTGTATAATGTACCATTCCCAGCAGTCACCTCTCCAGTCATCACCCAGACACATCCCCTGGCGTTACTGTATAATGTACCATTCCCAGCAGTCACCTCTCCAGTCATCACCCAGACACATCCCCTGGCGTTACTGTATAATGTACCATTCCCAGCAGTCACCTCTCCAGTCATCACCCAGACACATCCCCTGGTGTTACTGTATAATGTCCCATTCCCAGCAGTCACCTCTCCAGTCATCACCCAGACACATCCCCCGGTGTTACTGTATAATGTCCCATTCCCAGCAGCCACCTCTCCAGTCATCACCCAGACACGTCCCCTGGTGTTACTGTATAATTTCCCATTCCCAGCAGTCACCTCTCCAGTCATCACCTAGACACATCCCCCTGTGTTACTGTATAATGCCCCATTCCCAGCAGTCACCTCTCCAGTCATCACCCAGACACATTCCCTGGTGTTACTGTATAATGTCCCTTTCCCAGCAGTCACCTCTCCAGTCATCACCCAGACACATCCCCTAGTGTTACTGTATAATGTCCCATTCCCAGCAGTCACCTCTCCAGTCACCACCCAGACACTTCCCCTGGTGTTACTGTATAATGTCCCATTCCCAGCAGTCACCTCTCCAGTCATCACCCAGACACATCCCCTGGTGTTACTGTATAATGTCCCATTCCCAGCAGTCACCCAGACACATCCCCTGGTGTTACTGTATAATGTCCCATTCCCAGCAGTCACCTCTCCAGTCATCACCCAGACACATCCCCTGGTGTTACTGTATAATGTCCCATTCCCAGCAGTCACCTCTCCAGTCATCACCCAGACACATCCCCCTGTGTTACTGTATAATGTCCCATTCCCAGCAGTCACCTCTCCAGTCATCACCCAGACACATCCCCTGGTGTCACTGTATAATGCCCCATTCCCAGCAGTCACCTCTCCAGTCATCACCCAGACACATCCCCCGATGTTACTGTATAATGTCCCATTCCCAGCAGTCGCCTCTCCAGTCATCAGCCAGACACATCCCCCGGTGTTACTGTATAATGCCCCATTCCCAGCAGTCACCTCTCCAGTCATCACCCAGACACATCCCCCGGTGTTACTGTATAATGTCCCATTCCCAGCAGTCACCACTCCCAGCAGTCACCTCTCCAGTCATCGCCCAGACACATCCCCTGGTGTTACTGTATAATGTCCCTTTCCCAGCAGTCACCTCTCCAGTCATCACCCAGACACATCCCCTGGTGTTACTGTATAATGTCCCATTCCCAGCAGTCACCTCTCCAGTCACCACCCAGACACTTCCCCTGGTGTTACTGTATAATGTCCCATTCCCAGCAGTCACCTCTCCAGTCATCACCCAGACACATCCCCCGGTGTTACTGTATAATGCCCCATTCCCAGCAGTCACCTCTCCAGTCATCACCCAGACACATCCCCCGGTGTTACTGTATAATGTCCCATTCCCAGCAGTCACCACTCCAGTCATCACCCAGACACAACCCCTGGTGTTACTGTATAATGTCCCATTCCCAGCGGTCACCTCTCCAGTCATCACCCAGACACATCCCCTGGTGTTACTGTATAATGTCCCATTCCCAGCAGTCACCTCTCCAGTCATCACCCAGACACATCCCCCGGTGTTACTGTATAATGTCCCATTCCCAGCAGTCACCTCTCCAATCATCGCCCAGACACATCCCCTGGTGTTACTGTATAATGTCCCATTCCCAGCAGTCACCTCTCTAGTCATCACCTAGACACATCCCCTGGTGTTACTGTATAATGCCCCATTCCCAGCAGTCACCTCTCCAGTCATCGCCCAGACACATCCCCTGGTGTTACTGTATAATGTCCCATTCCCAGCAGTCACCTCTCCAGTCATCGCCCAGACACATCCCCTGGTGTTACTGTATAATGCCCCATTCCCAGCAGTCACCTCTCCAGTCATCGCCTAGACACATCCCCTGGTGTTACTGTATAATGCCCCATTCCCAGCAGTCACCTCTCCAGTCATCGCCCAGACACATCCCCTGGTGTTACTGTATAATGTCCCTTTCCCAGCAGTCACCTCTCCAGTCATCACCCAGACACATCCCCTGGTGTTACTGTATAATGTTCCATTCCCAGCAGTCACCTCTCCAGTCATCACCCAGACACATCCCCTGGTGTTACTGTATAATGTCCCATTCCCAGCAGTCACCCAGACACATCCCCTGGTGTTACTGTATAATGCCCTATTCCCAGCAGTCACCTCTCCAGTCATCACCCAGACACATCCCCTGGTGTTACTGTATAATGCCCCATTCCCAGCAGTCACCTCTCCAGTCATCACCCAGACACATCCCCTGGTGTTACTGTATAATGTCCCATTCCCAGCAGTCACCCAGACACATCCCCTGGTGTTACTGTATAATGTCCCATTCCCAGCAGTCACCTCTCCAGTCATCACCCAGACACGTCCCCCGATGTTACTGCATAATGCCCCATTCCCAGCAGTCACCTCTCCAGTCATCACCCAGACACATCCCCTGGCGTTACTGTATAATGTACCATTCCCAGCAGTCACCTCTCCAGTCATCACCCAGACACATCCCCTGGCGTTACTGTATAATGTACCATTCCCAGCAGTCACCTCTCCAGTCATCACCCAGACACATCCCCTGGCGTTACTGTATAATGTACCATTCCCAGCAGTCACCTCTCCAGTCATCACCCAGACACATCCCCTGGTGTTACTGTATAATGTCCCATTCCCAGCAGTCACCTCTTCAGTCATCACCCAGACACATCCCCCGGTGTTACTGTATAATGTCCCATTCCCAGCAGCCACCTCTCCAGTCATCACCCAGACACGTCCCCTGGTGTTACTGTATAATTTCCCATTCCCAGCAGTCACCTCTCCAGTCATCACCCAGACACATCCCCCTGTGTTACTGTATAATGCCCCATTCCCAGCAGTCACCTCTCCAGTCATCACCCAGACACATTCCCTGGTGTTACTGTATAATGTCCCTTTCCCAGCAGTCACCTCTCCAGTCATCACCCAGACACATCCCCTAGTGTTACTGTATAATGTCCCATTCCCAGCAGTCACCTCTCCAGTCACCACCCAGACACTTCCCCTGGTGTTACTGTATAATGTCCCATTCCCAGCAGTCACCTCTCCAGTCATCACCCAGACACATCCCCTGGTGTTACTGTATAATGTCCCATTCCCAGCAGTCACCCAGACACATCCCCTGGTGTTACTGTATAATGTCCCATTCCCAGCAGTCACCTCTCCAGTCATCACCCAGACACATCCCCTGGTGTTACTGTATAATGTCCCATTCCCAGCAGTCACCTCTCCAGTCATCACCCAGACACATCCCCCTGTGTTACTGTATAATGTCCCATTCCCAGCAGTCACCTCTCCAGTCATCACCCAGACACATCCCCTGGTGTCACTGTATAATGCCCCATTCCCAGCAGTCACCTCTCCAGTCATCACCCAGACACATCCCCCGATGTTACTGTATAATGTCCCATTCCCAGCAGTCGCCTCTCCAGTCATCAGCCAGACACATCCCCCGGTGTTACTGTATAATGCCCCATTCCCAGCAGTCACCTCTCCAGTCATCACCCAGACACATCCCCCGGTGTTACTGTATAATGTCCCATTCCCAGCAGTCACCACTCCCAGCAGTCACCTCTCCAGTCATCGCCCAGACACATCCCCTGGTGTTACTGTATAATGTCCCTTTCCCAGCAGTCACCTCTCCAGTCATCACCCAGACACATCCCCTGGTGTTACTGTATAATGTCCCATTCCCAGCAGTCACCTCTCCAGTCACCACCCAGACACTTCCCCTGGTGTTACTGTATAATGTCCCATTCCCAGCAGTCACCTCTCCAGTCATCACCCAGACACATCCCCTGGTGTTACTGTATAATGTCCCATTCCCAGCAGTCACCCAGACACATCCCCTGGTGTTACTGTATAATGTCCCTTTCCCAGCAGTCACCTCTCCAGTCATCACCCAGACACATCCCCTGGTGTTACTGTATAATGTCCCATTCCCAGCAGTCACCTCTCCAGTCACCACCCAGACACTTCCCCTGGTGTTACTGTATAATGTCCCATTCCCAGCAGTCACCTCTCCAGTCATCACCCAGACACATCCCCTGGTGTTACTGTATAATGTCCCATTCCCAGCAGTCACCCAGACACATCCCCTGGTGTTACTGTATAATGTCCCATTCCCAGCAGTCACCTCTCCAGTCATCACCCAGACACATCCCCTGGTGTTACTGTATAATGTCCCATTCCCAGCAGTCACCTCTCCAGTCATCACCCAGACACATCCCCTGGTGTTACTGTATAATGTCCCATTCCCAGCAGTCACCCAGACACATCCCCTGGTGTTACTGTATAATGTCCCATTCCCAGCAGTCACCTCTCCAGTCATCACCCAGACACATCCCCTGGTGTTACTGTATAATGTCCCATTCCCAGCAGTCACCTCTCCAGTCATCACCTAGACACATTCCCTGGTGTTACTGTATAATGCCCCATTCCCAGCAGTCACCTCTCCAGTCATCACCCAGACACATCCCCCTGTGTTACTGTATAATGTCCCATTCCCAGCAGTCACCTCTCCAGTCATCACCCAGACACATCCCCTGGTGTTACTGTATAATGTCCCATTCCCAGCAGTCACCTCTCCAGTCATCACCCAGACACATCCCCCGGTGTTACTGTATAATGTCCCATTCCCAGCAGTCGCCTCTCCAGTCATCACCCAGACACATCCCCTGGTGTTACTGTATAATGTCCCATTCCCAGCAGTCACCTCTCCAGTCATCACCCAGACACATCCCCCGGTGTTACTGTATAATGTCCCATTCCCAGCGGTCGCCTCTCCAGTCATCACCCAGACACATCCCCCGGTGTTACTGTATAATGCCCCATTCCCAGCAGTCACCTCTCCAGTCATCACCCAGACACATCCCCCGGTGTTACTGTATAATGTCCCATTCCCAGCAGTCACCCCTCCAGTCATCACCCAGACACAACCCCCGGTGTTACTGTATAATGTCCCATTCCCAGCAGTCACCTCTCCAGTCATCACCCAGACACATCCCCTGGTGTTACTGTATAATGCCCCATTCCCAGCAGTCACCTCTCCAGTCATCACCCAGACACATCCCCCGGTGTTACTGTATAATGTCCCATTCCCAGCAGTCACCACTCCAGTCATCACCCAGACACAACCCCCGGTGTTACTGTATAATGCCCCATTCCCAGCAGTCACCTCTCCAGTCATCACCCAGACACATCCCCCGGTGTTACTGTATAATGTCCCATTCCCAGCAGTCACCACTCCCAGCAGTCACCTCTCCAGTCATCGCCCAGACACATCCCCTGGTGTTACTGTATAATGTCCCTTTCCCAGCAGTCACCTCTCCAGTCACCACCCAGACACTTCCCCTGGTGTTACTGTATAATGTCCCATTCCCAGCAGTCACCTCTCCAGTCATCACCCAGACACATCCCCTGGTGTTACTGTATAATGTCCCATTCCCAGCAGTCACCCAGACACATCCCCTGGTGTTACTGTATAATGTCCCTTTCCCAGCAGTCACCTCTCCAGTCATCACCCAGACACATCCCCTGGTGTTACTGTATAATGTCCCATTCCCAGCAGTCACCTCTCCAGTCACCACCCAGACACTTCCCCTGGTGTTACTGTATAATGTCCCATTCCCAGCAGTCACCTCTCCAGTCATCACCCAGACACATCCCCTGGTGTTACTGTATAATGTCCCATTCCCAGCAGTCACCCAGACACATCCCCTGGTGTTACTGTATAATGTCCCATTCCCAGCAGTCACCTCTCCAGTCATCACCCAGACACATCCCCTGGTGTTACTGTATAATGTCCCATTCCCAGCAGTCACCTCTCCAGTCATCACCCAGACACATCCCCTGGTGTTACTGTATAATGTCCCATTCCCAGCAGTCACCCAGACACATCCCCTGGTGTTACTGTATAATGTCCCATTCCCAGCAGTCACCTCTCCAGTCATCACCCAGACACATCCCCTGGTGTTACTGTATAATGTCCCATTCCCAGCAGTCACCTCTCCAGTCATCACCCAGACACATCCCCTGGTGTTACTGTATAATGTCCCATTCCCAGCAGTCACCTCTCCAGTCACCACCCAGACACTTCCCCTGGTGTTACTGTATAATGTCCCATTCCCAGCAGTCACCTCTCCAGTCATCACCCAGACACATCCCCTGGTGTTACTGTATAATGTCCCATTCCCAGCAGTCACCCAGACACATCCCCTGGTGTTACTGTATAATGTCCCATTCCCAGCAGTCACCTCTCCAGTCATCACCCAGACACATCCCCCGGTGTTACTGTATAATGCCCCATTCCCAGCAGTCACCTCTCCAGTCATCACCCAGACACATCCCCCGGTGTTACTGTATAATGTCCCATTCCCAGCAGTCACCCCTCCAGTCATCACCCAGACACAACCCCCGGTGTTACTGTATAATGTCCCATTCCCAGCAGTCACCTCTCCAGTCATCACCCAGACACATCCCCTGGTGTTACTGTATAATGCCCCATTCCCAGCAGTCACCTCTCCAGTCATCACCCAGACACATCCCCCGGTGTTACTGTATAATGTCCCATTCCCAGCAGTCACCACTCCAGTCATCACCCAGACACAACCCCCGGTGTTACTGTATAATGTCCCATTCCCAGCAGTCACCTCTCCAGTCATCACCCAGACACATCCCCTGGTGTTACTGTATAATGTCCCATTCCCAGCAGTCACCTCTCCAGTCATCACCCAGACACATCCCCTGGTGTTACTGTATAATGTCCCATTCCCAGCAGTCACCACTCCAGTCATCACCCAGACACAACCCCTGGTGTTACTGTATAATGTCCCATTCCCAGCAGTCACCTCTCCAGTCATCACCCAGACACATCCCCCGGTGTTACTGTATAATGCCCCATTCTCAGCAGTCACCTCTCCAGTCATCACCCAGACACATCCCCCGATGTTACTGTATAATGTCCCATTCCCAGCAGTCACCACTCCAGTCATCGCCCAGACACATCCTCCGGTGTTACTGTATAATGTCCCATTCCCAGCAGTCACCTCTCCAGTCATCGCCCAGACACATCCCCCGGTGTTACTGTATAATGTCCCATTCCCAGCAGTCACCTCTCCAGTTATCGCCTAGACACATTCCCTGGTGTTACTGTATAATGTCCCATTCCCAGCAGTCACCTCTCCAGTCATCACCCCGACACATCCCCTGGTGTTACTGTATAATGTCCCATTCCCAGCAGTCACCTCTCCAGTCATCACCCAGACACATCCCCTGGTGTTACTGTATAATGTCCCATTCCCAGCAGTCACCTCTCCAGTCATCACCCAGACACGTACCCTGGTGTTACTGTATAATGTCCCATTCCCAGCAGTCACCTCTCCAGTCATCACCCAGACACTTCCCCTGGTGTTACTTTATAATGCCCCATTCCCGGCAGTCACCTCTCCAGTCATCACCCAGACACATTCCCTGGTGTTACTGTATAATGCCCCATTCCCAGCAGTCACCTCTCCAGTCATCACCCAGACACATCCCCCGGTGTTACTGTATAATGTCCCATTCCCAGCAGTCACCACTCCAGTCATTACCCAGACACAACCCCCGGTGTTACTGTATAATGTCCCATTCCCAGCAGTCACCTCTCCAGTCATCACCCAGACACATCCCCTGGTGTTACTGTATAATGTCCCATTCCCAGCAGTCACCTCTCCAGTCATCACCCAGACACATCCCCTGGTGTTACTGTATAATGTCCCATTCCCAGCAGTCACCACTCCAGTCATCACCCAGACACAACCCCTGGTGTTACTGTATAATGTCCCATTCCCAGCAGTCACCTCTCCAGTCATCACCCAGATACATCCCCCGGTGTTACTGTATAATGCCCCATTCCCAGCAGTCACCTCTCCAGTCATCACCCAGACACATCCCCCGGTGTTACTGTATAATGTCCCATTCCCAGCAGTCACCACTCCAGTCATCGCCCAGACACATCCTTCGGTGTTACTGTATAATGTCCCATTCCCAGCAGTCACCTCTCCAGTCATCGCCCAGACACATCCCCCGGTGTTACTGTATAATGTCCCATTCCCAGCAGTCACCTCTCCAGTCATCGCCTAGACACATTCCCTGGTGTTACTGTATAATGTCCCATTCCCAGCAGTCACCTCTCCAGTCATCACCCCGACACATCCCCTGGTGTTACTGTATAATGTCCCATTCCCAGCAGTCACCTCTCCAGTCATCACCCAGACACATCCCCTGGTGTTACTGTATAATGTCCCATTCCCAGCAGTCACCTCTCCAGTCATCACCCAGACACGTACCCTGGTGTTACTGTATAATGTCCCATTCCCAGCAGTCACCTCTCCAGTCATCACCCAGACACTTCCCCTGGTGTTACTTTATAATGCCCCATTCCCGGCAGTCACCTCTCCAGTCATCACCCAGACACATTCCCTGGTGTTACTGTATAATGTCCCATTCCCAGCAGTCACATCTCCAGTCATCACCCAGACACGTACCCTGGTGTTACTGTATAATGTCCCTTTCCCAGCAGTCACCTCTCCAGTCATCACCCAGACACATCCCCTGGTGTTACTTTATAATGCCCCATTCCCGGCAGTCACCTCTCCAGTCATCACCCAGACACATCCCCCGGTGTTACTGTATAATGTCCCATTCCCGGCAGTCACCTCTGCTTGCGTGGAATTAAGAAGTGTGTTATCAGAACAGTTAAATAAACAATTGAACAAACATTGAGCAACATTAAGGAAAGGTAACTTACTTAAACCACTTAACCCAAAATGATCTCACAAACGACCACAGCATGTTCATCAAACTACTGTTTCTTATTTCAATTCATGGAATTCTCATCAAATGTAACACATTCTACACTCACCATAAAACTCTCCCCTCTGTACACATTACAGCTTCTATTCTCCACTCCCCTCTTATAAACACTCATGAGCTTTATACTTACTTCTCTGCAAGTACTTTAACAACCACAATTGGCCACCAGAATAAACACTCGCAAACATCCACCAATATTTATCTCACTCTTCTGCTTTTATTATCTGGTGCCATATCACCAAATCCAGGCCCCAACCACCTGTCCCTCTCACACTCAGCTATCTCAAAACAACATACAAATCCATCTAACCTCATAAATATCACGTGTCTCCCATCCCCCTCTAAGTCACTAAAATGTGGCTTATGGAACGCACGCTCTGTTTGTAACAAATTATCATCCAAACATGATCTCTTCATATCTCACAACTTTAATCTGCTGGCTATAACAGAAACCTGGCTCACACAATCAGACACGGCCTCCCCTGCAGCACTGTCACACAGTGGTTTCCACTTCACACACTCCCCCAGGCCTGGTAATAGTAAAGGTGGTGGGGTTGGAATCTTACTGTCCCAATTTTCCACATACACTTTTCTACCTCAGGTTCCATCACTCGCATTCACATCATTTGAAGTTCACTCTATCAGGATTCCCCCCTCCCCCTTCTCCCTGCGTGTTGCAGCTATCTATTGCCCTCCTGGGCAACTCGAGCAACAATTTCTAGAAGATTTTTCTGCCTGACTCCCTCACTTCCTCCAAACTCCTCTCTCTAACCTCCTCTCTTGGCCTCACCCAATGGTCTGACATCGCTACACACCAGAAGGGCCACTGCCTTGATCTTGTATTCACCAGGCTCTGCTCAGTTTCTGAATTCATTAACCCTCCTTTCCCTCTCTCTGATCACAACCTGATCACCTTCACAATCTCTTCTATTACTCTAAATTCTATGACACTAAAACCTAGCAAGCCTCCTCTAACCCGCAGAAATACTAACAATATACATTTTCAACAACTTTCCACTTCTCTGCAACAACTTCTCTCATCAATCTCTACATTTACCACATCTGACACTGCTGTATCCCACCTGCACAAGACCCCAGAGAGAGTGCCCTTGATGAAGTGGCTCCACCTACCCATCACACTCCACGTAGGCTTAGATGTCAACCGTGGCACTCTAAATCAATAAGACACCTACAAAAACTGTCATGTAAAGTAGAATGTCAGTGGCGAAAATCTCAGAATCCAAGTGACTTCCTCATATATAAGACCACCTACCACTCATATCATCAGGCTCTGGTCACTGCCAAAGAAACATACTTCTAATATCTCATCTCTTCTCATGCCACCAACCCCAAGTGACTTTCTAATACATATAAATCACTTCTTTACCCTCCCTCACCTCCCCCACTAGCTACTATCAGTGCATAAGAACTTGCCTCCTACTTCAAGGATGAGTGATAAAATCTGAGATGAAATGGTACGCTCTTCCTCAGCCAGTGACCTGCTCAATTCCCTACCTGAACCCTCTGGCACTATCTCTTCATTTGATCCCACAAGTGAAGATGAAGTATCAACACTCTTTCCATCCTCCTACTCCACTACCTCTCCTCTTGATCCTATACCCTCACAGGTCAGTAAAACTTTGTCTCCTGTGCTTATCCCAACCTTAACTAAAATCTGTAATCTCTGTCTCTCTACTGGTATCTTTCCCTCTCTGTTTAAGCATGCAGTGATTACTCCCATTCTAAAAAAACACAACTCTGACCCAAACACACTCTCTAACTACCGTCCCATTTCTCAGCTACCATATCCCTCCAAGCTACTTGAGAGGCTTGCCTACACTTGCCTCACGCACATTCTTAACTCCCACAACTTATTGGACCCACTTCAGTTAGGCTTTCATGCCCAACACTCCACAGAGACGGCACTGACCAAAGTAGTGAATGATCTAGTCACTGCTAGATCTAAAGCCCACTACACACTACTCATTCTTCTAGATCTCTCTGCTGCTTATGACTCTGTTGACCACTCTCTTCTCATACAAATACTACAATCTCTAGGTCTTCAGGACACAGCCCTCTCCTGGTTCTCATCCTACCTCTATCTAATCGCTCTTTCAGTGGTCACTTCTCTGATTCTACCTCTTCTTCTCTACCTCTATCAGTTGGAGTAACGCAAGGCTCAGTCTTGGGTCCTCTGCTGTTCTCAGTCTGTACCTCATCTCATCGCTGGGTGATCATATCATACAACCCATTAAGAACCTAGCAAGCTGGTGGACCATTATGCAACAGGTAGCATCTATCCTTGTGTACTAATGCCTATTTCCCCATAGATTGTAAGCATGCGAGCAGGGCCTTCCTACCTCTATGTCTGTCTGTTTTTACCCAGTTTGTTCCATTACTGCTGTTCTAATTGTAAAACGCAACAGAATATGCTGCGCTATATAAGAAACTGCTAATAAATAATAAATACAACACAGGCCGCTCCCCCTGTATACTATGACAGCACAGAAAGCTACCCCTGTATATTATGACAACACATGCCGCTCCCCCTGTATACTATGACAGCCCAGGAAGCTACCCCTGCATATTATGACAACACAGGCCGCTCCTCTGTATACTATGACAGCACAGGATACTACCCCTGTATATTATGACAACACAGGCCGCTCCCTCTGTATATTATGACAACACAGGCCGCTCCTCTGTATACTATGACAGCACAGGATACTACCCCTGTATATTATAGCAACACAGGCAGCTCCCTTTGTATACTATGACAGCACAGGATGCTACCCCTGTATATTATGACAACACAGGCCACTCCTTCTGTATAGAAAGCCAATAAATGCTGCTCACCCTATATAATAATAGCAAGACACCACAGGCTGCTCCCCCTGTATACTATGACAGCACAGGCCACTCCCCCTGTATACAATGACGGCACAGGATGCTACAACTGTATACTATGACAATACAGGCTGCTCCTCCTGTATACTATGACAGCACAGGATGCTACCCCTGTATATTATGAAAACACAGGCCTCTCCCCCTTTATACTATGACAGCACAGGCCACTCCCCCTGTATACAATGACGGCACAGGATGCTACAACTGTATACTATGACAATACAGGCTGCTCCTCCTGTATACTATAACAGCACAGGATGCTACCCCTGTATACTATGACAGCACAGGCCACTCCTTCTGTATAGAAAGCCAATACATGCTGCTCACCCTATATAATAATAGTAGCAAGACACCACAGGCTGCTCCCCCTGTATACTATGACAGCACAGGCCGCTCCCCCTGTATACAATGACGGCACAGGATGCTACCCCTGTATACTATGACAATACAGGCCGCTCCTTCTGTATAGAAAGCCAATACATGCTGCTCACCCTATATAATAATAGTAACAAGACACCACAGGCCCCACCGCCTGTCTATTATGACAACACAGGTCGCTCCTCCTGTATACTATGAAAGTACAGGACGCTGCCCCTGTATATTATGTCACTACCCCTGTATACAATGACGGCACAGGATGCTACCCCTGTATATTATGACAACACAGGCCGCTCCACCTGTATACTATGACAGCAGATGATGCTACCCCTGTATATTATGTAAACACAGGCCACTCCCCCTGTATACTATAACAGCATATGATGCTACCCCTGTATATTATGAAAACACAGGCCGCTCCACCTGTATACTATGACAGCATATGATGCTACCCCTGTATATTATGTTAATACAGGCCGCTCCCCCTGTATACTATAACAGCATATGATGCTACCCCTGTATATTATGAAAACACAGGCCGCTCCTCCTGTAGACTATGACAACACAGGCTGCTAACCTTGTATATTTTAGCAACACAGGCCGCTCCCCCTGTATACTATGACAGCACAGGATGCTACCCCTGTATACAATGACAGCACAGGCCACTCCTTCTGTATAGAAAGCCAATACATGCTGCTCACCCAATATAATAACAGTAACAAGACACCACAGGCTGCTCCCCCTGTATACTATGACAGCACAGGCCGCTCCCCCTGTATACGACGGCACAGGATGCTACCCCTGTATATTATGACTATACATGCCGCTCCTCCTGTATACTATGACAGCACAGGATGACAACACAGGCCGCTCCTCCTGTATACTATGACAGCACAGGATGCTACCCCTGTATATTATGACAATACAGGCCGCTCCCCCTGTATACTATGACAGTACAGGATGCTATCCCTGTATGTTATGACAACACAGGCCACTCCCCCTGTATACTAGGACAGCACAGGATGCTAATATAGAAAGCCAATACATGCCGCTCACCCTATATAATAATAATAAGACACCACAGACCCCTCCACCTGTATATTATGACAACACAGGTCGCTCCACCTGTATACTATGACAGTACAGGCCGCTACCCCTGTATATTATGACAACACATGCTGCTCCCCTGAATATTAATACAGCTCCCCTGAATATTAATACAACACAGGCCGCTCCCCCTGTATAGTACAATGCCAAAGGACACAACACCTGTAATGTTCCGTTTATGGAAATACAGTAATGGACGGGTCAGTGCCACCTGTATTACGGTAACGGCGGGGTCTGCGCCACCTGTATTACGGTAATGGCAGGGTCTGCTCCACCCGTATTACGGCAATGGTGTGGTCTGCGCCATCTGTATTACGATAGCGGCGGGGTCTGCGCCACCTGTATTACGGTAACGGCGGGCTCTGCGCCACCTGTATTACGGTAACGGCGGGCTCTGCGCCACCTGTATTACGGTAACGGCGGGATTTGAGCCACCTGTATTACGGTAAAGCTGGGGTCTGCGCCACCTGTGTTACGGTAACGCCGGGGTCTTTAACTCCAAGGTCTGCGCCGCTTGTATTACGATGTCGGGGTCTGCGCCACCTATATTACGGTAACGTCGGGGTCTGCGCCGCCTGTATTACGGTAACGGCGGGGTCTGCGCCACCTGTATTATGGTAATGTCGGGGTCTTTAACTCCAGGGTCTGCGCGACCTGTATTACGATAATGTCGGTGTCTGCACCACCTGTATTACGGTAACGGCGGGGTCTGCGCCGCCTGTATTACGGTAACGGCGGGGTCTGCGCCACTGTATTACGGTAACGCCGGGGTCTGCGCCACCTGTATTACGGTAATGCCGGGGTCTGCGCCACCTGTATTACGGTAACGGCGGGGTCTGCGCCTCCTGTATTATGGTAACGGCGGGGTCTGCACCACCTGTATTACGGTAACGGCAGGGTCTGCGCCACCAGTATTACGGTAACGGCGGGGTCTGTGATGCCTGTATTACGGTAACGGCGGGGTCTGCGCCACCTGTATTATGGTAATGTCGGGGTCTTTAACTCCAGGGTCTGCGCCACCTGTATTACGATAATGTCGGGGTCTGCACCACCTGTATTACGGTAACGGCGGGGTCTGCGCCGCCTGTATTACGGTAACGGCGGGGTCTGCGCCACTGTATTACGGTAACGCCGGGGTCTGCGCCACCTGTATTACGGTAATGCCGGGGTCTGCGCCACCTGTATTACGGTAACGGCGGGGTCTGCGCCACCTTTATTACGGTAACGCTGGGGGTCTGCGCCACCTGTATTACGGTAATGGCGGGATCTGCGCCACTGTATTACGGTAGCGGCGGGGTCTGCACCCCCTGTATTACGGTAACGGCGGGGTCTGCGCCACCTGTATTACGGTAACGGCGGGGTCTGCGCCTCCTGTATTATGGTAACGGCGGGGTCTGCACCACCTGTATTACGGTAACGGCAGGGTCTGCGCCACCAGTATTACGGTAACGGCGGGGTCTGTGATGCCTGTATTACGGTAACGGCGGGGTCTGCGCCACCTGTATTATGGTAATGTCGGGGTCTTTAACTCCAGGGTCTGCGCCACCTGTATTACGATAATGTCGGGGTCTGCACCACCTGTATTACGGTAACGGCGGGGTCTGCGCCGCCTGTATTACGGTAACGGCGGGGTCTGCGCCACTGTATTACGGTAACGCCGGGGTCTGCGCCACCTGTATTACGGTAATGCCGGGGTCTGCGCCACCTGTATTACGGTAACGGCGGGGTCTGCGCCACCTTTATTACGGTAACGCTGGGGGTCTGCGCCACCTGTATTACGGTAATGGCGGGATCTGCGCCACTGTATTACGGTAGCGGCGGGGTCTGCACCCCCTGTATTACGGTAACGGCGGGGTCTGCGCCACCTGTATTACGGTAACGGCGGGGTCTGCGCCTCCTGTATTATGGTAACGGCGGGGTCTGCACCACCTGTATTACGGTAACGGCAGGGTCTGCGCCACCTGTATTACGGTAACGGCGGGGTCTGTGATGCCTGTATTACGGTAACGGCGGGGTCTGCGCCCTCCTGTATTACGGTAGCGGCGGGGTCTGCGTCACCTGTATTACGGTAACAGCGGGCTCTGCGCCACCTGTATTACGGTAACGGCGGGGTCTGCGCCACCTGTATTACGGTAACGGCGGGGTCTGCGCCACCTGTATTACAGTAATAGGACACTAGAGTGTCAGCCACCTGTACAGGGATAATGCAGCACCAGAGGCTGCTCCAGCTGCACTATAACAAGGCACCAGAGGCTGCTCCCCCTGTAGTACAGAACCTGACACCAGAGCTGCTCAGCCTATAGAATAATAATAATAATAATATCATTACCTGCTGCCAGACACAGCAATGGCTGCTCTCTGCTCCTGCTGCCTTGTGGGATTGATAGAAGGAAGGCGGGGCTCAGACCAGGGGAAAATGGCCGCCGCTCCTGACGTCACTACACGGCCAGGGAACCTATTGCTGCAGCCGGACTGGTCTACAAGAAAATGGCCGCCGGCCTCCTGCACTGAGGACTTTTATGGTTTTAGTATTTACTGGGGTCGGAGCTGCGGGCGGGGTGTAGGAGGGGAGGGGCCAGTAACAAGGAAGCTGCCTTTGCCAATCATGCCCTACTTCCTGCCTGTGCGGTCCACCTTACTCCGGAAAATGCGTTCCACATGCAGGAAGTGAGTTTTCATCGACTGCAGCAGCCTCACAGTGTCCGTGGAGATCAGGTAATGGCGTCTTACTATACAGGGGGAGCAGCCTGTGGTGTCCTGTTATTATTATTATTGTTATACAGGAGGAGCAGCCTTTGGTGTCCTGTTATTATTATTATTATTATTATTATTATTATACAGGGGGAGCAGCCTGTGGTGTCCTGTTATTATAATTTTTTACAGAGGGTGCGGCATGTGGTGTCCTGTTTTTATTATTATACAGTGGGAGTGGCATTTGGTGTCCTGTTATTATTATACAGGGGGAGCGACTTGTAGTGTCCTATTATATTTTTTCTGGTGGAGCAGCCTATTGTGTGATTTTATTATTAATATAAAGGGAGAGCAGAATGGGGTGTGCTGTTATTAGTGTTATACAGAGTGAGCAGGTTTTTGTGTACAGTTATTATTATACAGGGACAGCATCTTGTGCTGTCCTGGTATTATTATTATACATTGGGAGTGATGGTCTACAATACAGGAGGAATGGTCTGAGGTGTCCTGCTTTTACATACATCTGTTATTATCTTTATACTGGGGTGCAGCCTTTAGTGTAGTTATTATTATTACTACAGGTTGAGTATCCCATATCCAAATATTCGGAAATACAGACTTTTTTGAGTGAGAGTGAGATAGTGAAACCTTTGTTTTTTGATGGCTCAATGTACACAAACTTTGTTCAATGCACAAAGTTATAAAACAATATTGGCTAAAATGACCTTCAGGCTGTGTGTATAAGGTGTATATGTAACATAAATGCATTCTGTGCTTAGACTTGGGTCCCATCACCATGATATCTCATTATAGTATGCAATTATTCCAAAATACGGAATAATCCGATGTCCAAAATACCTCTGGTCCCAAGCATTTTGGATAAGGGATACTGTGGGGATTGAAAATATTGCTCAAAATCTAGGATGTATTAGAGCAGAGACCGTAATATCCCTGGCATGTGTAACAGATGATAATTGGAGCAGTATGAAGAGAATGTATATCACACTCCTGGGAGTGTCACTATGACATCACTTATATCTACAGTAATAATACAGGGACATGACTGGGGAGGTGAGGGGATCTGGGAGTATCACAGTGACATCACTTAATCTATAGTAATAATACAGGGACATGACTGGGGAGGTGAGGGCATCTGGGAATATCACAGTGACATCACATATCTATAATAATACAGGGACATGACTGGGGAGGTGAGGGAATCTAGGAGCATCATAGTGACATCACTTATCTCTATAGTAATAATACAGATGCATGACTGGGGAGGTGAGGGGATCTGAAAGCGTCACATTTACATCACTTATATCTATAGTAATAATACAGGTATATGACTGGGAAGGTGATGGGATCTGGGACCATCACAGTGACATCACTTATAGCTAAAGCTATAGTTATAGTACAGGTACATGACTGGGGAGGTGAAGGGATCTGGGAGTGTTACTATGACATCACTTATATCTATAGTTATAATACAGAGCTATCACTGGGGAGGTGAGGGGATCTGTGAGCATCAGTAGTAATAATACAGGGACGTGACTGGGGAAGTGAGGGGATCTGGGAGTATTTGCAGCGATATTGATGTCTCCCCCATTTCGCAGGGTTACACAGTAATGAAGAAGATCTCTGGTGAGTGTGAGATACCCAGCAGCCATCATCGTGTGTCAGGCGGACTAAGCAGGACCCACAGCCCCATCACAGATCCTGGAACTCACCAACAAGATCATTCAGCTGCTGACAGGAGAGGTGGCTGCTGGGAATGGGACATTATACAGTAACACCAGGGGATGTGTCTGGGTGATGACTGGAGAGGTGACTGCTGGGAATGGTACATTATACAGTAACACCAGGGGATGTGTCTGGGTGATGACTGGAGAGGTGACTGCTGGGAATGGGACATTATACAGTAACAACGGGGGACGTGTCTGGGTGATGACTGGAGAGATGAGTGCTGGGAATGGGGTATTATACAGTAACACCAGGGGAAGTGTCTGGGTGATGACTGGAGAGGTGACTGCTGGGAATGGGGCATTATACAGTAACACCAGGGGACGTGTCTGGGCGATGACTGGAGAGGTGACTGCTGGGAATGGGACATTATACAGTAACACCAGGGGACGTGTCTGGGTGATGACTGGAGAGGTGACTGCTGGTAATGGGACGTTATACAGTAACACCAGGGGACGTGTCTGGGTGATGACTGGAGATGTGACTACTGGGTATTGGACATTATACAGTAACACTAGGGGATGTGTCTGGGTGATGACTGGAGAGGTGACTGCTGTGAATGGGACATTATACAGTACCACCAGGGGACGTGTCTGGGGGATGACTGGAGAGGTGACTTCTGGGAATGGGGCATTATACAGTAACAACGGGGGACGTGTGTGGGTGATGACTGGAGAGGTGACTGCTGGGAATGGGGCATTATACAGTAACACCAGGGGACGTGTCTGGGTGATGACTGGAGAGGTGACTGCTGTGAATGGGACATTATACAGTACCACCAGGGGACGTGTCTGGGGGATGACTGGAGAGGTGACTTCTGGGAATGGGACATTATACAGTAACAACGGGGGACGTGTGTGGGTGATGACTGGAGAGGTGACTGCTGGGAATGGGGCATTATACAGTAACACCAGGGGACGTGTCTGGGTGATGACTGGAGAGGTGACTGCTGGGAATGGGACATTATACAGTAACACCAGGGGATGTGTCTGGGTGATGACTGGAGAGGTGACTGCTGAGAATGGGACATTATACAGTAACACCAGGGGACGTGTCTGGGTGATGGCTGGAGAGGTGACTTCTGGGAATGGGGCATTATACAGTAACAACGGGGGACGTGTGTGGGTGATGACTGGAGAGGTGACTGCTGGGAATGGGGCATTATACAGTAACACCAGGGGACGTGTCTGGGTGATGACTGGAGAGGTGACTGCTGTGAATGGGACATTATACAGTACCACCAGGGGACGTGTCTGGGGGATGACTGGAGAGGTGACTTCTGGGAATGGGACATTATACAGTAACAACGGGGGACGTGTGTGGGTGATGACTGGAGAGGTGACTGCTGGGAATGGGGCATTATACAGTAACACCAGGGGACGTGTCTGGGTGATGACTGGAGAGGTGACTGCTGGGAATGGGACATTATACAGTAACACCAGGGGATGTGTCTGGGTGATGACTGGAGAGGTGACTGCTGAGAATGGGACATTATACAGTAACACCAGGGGACGTGTCTGGGTGATGGCTGGAGAGGTGACTTCTGGGAATGGGGCATTATACAGTAACACCAGGGGACGTGTCTGGGTGATGACTGTAGAGGTGACTGCTGGGAATGGGACATTATACAGTAACACCGGGGGATGTGTCTGGTGATGACTGGAGAGGTGACTGCTGAGAATGGGACATTATACAGTAACACCAGGGGACGTGTGTGGGTGATGACTGGAGAGGTGACTGCTGGGAATGGGACATTATACAGTAACACCGGGGGATGTGTCTGGTGATGACTGGAGAGGTGACTGCTGAGAATGGGACATTATACAGTAACACCAGGGGATGTGTCTGGGTGATGACTGGAGAGGTGACTGCTGGGAATGGGACATTATACAGTAACACCGGGGGATGTGTCTGGTGATGACTGGAGAGGTGACTGCTGAGAATGGGACATTATACAGTAACACCAGGGGACGTGTGTGGGTGATGGCTGGAGAGGTGACTGCTGGGAATGGGGCATTATACAGTAACACCAGGGGACGTGTCTCGTGGTGACTGGAGAGGTGACTGCTTGGAATGGGGCATTAAACAGTAACACCAGGGGATGTGTCTGGTGATAACTGGAGAGGTGACTGCTGGGAAAGGGAAATTATACAGTAACAACAGGGGACGTGTCTGGGTGATGACTAGAGAGGTGACTGCTGGGAATGGGGCATTATACAGTAACACCAGGGGACGTGTCTGGGTGATGACTGGAGAGGTGACTGCTGGTAATGGGACGTTATACAGTAACACCAGGGGATGTGTCTGGGTGATGACTGGAGAGGTGACTGCTGGGAATGGGACATTATACAGTAACACCAGGGGACGTGTGTGGGTGATGGCTGGAGAGGTGACTGCTGGGAATGGGACATTATACAGTAACATCAGGGGATGTGTCTGGGTGATGACTGGAGAGGTGACTGCTGGGAATGCGGCATTATACAGTAACACCGGGGGATGTGTCTGGGTGATGACTGCTGGGAATGGGGCATTATACAGTAACACCGGGGGACGTGTCTGGGTGATGACTGGAGAGGTGACTGCTGGGAATGGGACATTATACAGTAACACCAGGGGATGTGTCTGGGTGATGACTAGAGAGGTGACTGCTGGGAATGGGGCATTATACAGTAACACCAGGGAATGTGACTGGGTGATGACTGGAGAGGTGACTGCTGGGAATGGGACATTATACAGTAACACCAGGGGATGTGTTTGGGTGATGACTGGAGAGGTGACTGCTGGGAATGGGGCATTATACAGTAACACCAGGGGATGTGTCTGGGTGATGACTGGAGAGGTGACTGCTGGGAATGGGACATTATACAGTAACACCAGGGGATGTGTCTGGGTGATGACTGGAGAGGTGACTGCTGGGAATGGGGCATTATACAGTAACACCAGGGAATGTGTCTGGGTGATGACTGGAGAGGTGACTGCTGGGAATGGGACATTATACAGTAACACCAGGGGATGTGTCTGGGTGATGACTGGAGAGGTGACTGCTGGGAATGGGGCATTATACAGTAACACCGGGGGATGTGTCTGGGTGATGACTGGAGATGTGACTGCTGGGAATGGGACATTATACAGTAACACCAGGGGATGTGTCTGGGTGATGACTGGAGAGGTGACTGCTGGGAATGGGACATTATACAGTAACACCAGGGGATGTGTCTGGGTGATGACTGGAGAGGTGACTGTTGGGAATGGGACATTATACAGTAACACCAGGGGATGTGTCTGGGTGATGACTGGAGAGGTGACTGCTGGGAATGGGACATTATACAGTAACACCAGGGGATGTGTCTGGGGGATGACTGGAGAGGTGACTGCTGGGAATGGGGCATTATACAGTAACACCAGGGAATGTGTCTGGGTGATGACTGGAGAGGTGACTGCTGGGAATGGGACATTATACAGTAACACCAGGGGATGTGTCTGGGTGATGACTGGAGAGGTGACTGCTGGGAATGGGGCATTATACAGTAACACCAGGGAATGTGTCTGGGTGATAACTGGAGAGGTGACTGCTGGGAATGGGGCATTATACAGTAACACCAGGGGATGTGTCTGGATGATGACTGGAGAGGTGACTGCTGGGAATGGGACATTATACAGTAACACCAGGGGACGTGTCTGGGTGATGACTGGAGATGTGACTACTGGGTATTGGACATTATACAGTAACACTAGGGGATGTGTCTGGGTGATGACTGGAGAGGTGACTGCTGTGAATGGGACATTATACAGTACCACCAGGGGACGTGTCTGGGGGATGACTGGAGAGGTGACTGCTGGGAATGGGACATTATACAGTAACAACGGGGGACGTGTGTGGGTGATGACTGGAGAGGTGACTGCTGGGAATGGGGCATTATACAGTAACACCAGGGGACGTGTCTGGGTGATGACTGGAGAGGTGACTGCTGGGAATGGGACATTATACAGTAACACCAGGGGATGTGTCTGGGTGATGACTGGAGAGGTGACTGCTGAGAATGGGATATTATACAGTAACACCAGGGGACGTGTCTGGGTGATGGCTGGAGAGGTGACTTCTGGGAATGGGGCATTATACAGTAACACCAGGGGACGTGTCTGGGTGATGACTGTAGAGGTGACTGCTGGGAATGGGACATTATACAGTAACACCGGGGGATGTGTCTGGTGATGACTGGAGAGGTGACTGCTGAGAATGGGACATTATACAGTAACACCAGGGGACGTGTGTGGGTGATGACTGGAGAGGTGACTGCTGGGAATGGGACATTATACAGTAACACCAGGGGATGTGTCTGGTGATGACTGGAGAGGTGACTGCTGAGAATGGGACATTATACAGTAACACCAGGGGATGTGTCTGGGTGATGACTGGAGAGGTGACTGCTGGGAATGGGACATTATACAGTAACACCGGGGGATGTGTCTGGTGATGACTGGAGAGGTGACTGCTGAGAATGGGACATTATACAGTAACACCAGGGGACGTGTGTGGGTGATGGCTGGAGAGGTGACTGCTGGGAATGGGGCATTATACAGTAACACCAGGGGACGTGTCTCGTGGTGACTGGAGAGGTGACTGCTTGGAATGGGGCATTAAACAGTAACACCAGGGGATGTGTCTGGTGATAACTGGAGAGGTGACTGCTGGGAAAGGGAAATTATACAGTAACAACAGGGGACGTGTCTGGGTGATGACTAGAGAGGTGACTGCTGGGAATGGGGCATTATACAGTAACACCAGGGGACGTGTCTGGGTGATGACTGGAGAGGTGACTGCTGGTAATGGGACGTTATACAGTAACACCAGGGGATGTGTCTGGGTGATGACTGGATAGGTGACTGCTGGGAATGGGACATTATACAGTAACACCAGGGGACGTGTGTGGGTGATGGCTGGAGAGGTGACTGCTGGGAATGGGACATTATACAGTAACATCAGGGGATGTGTCTGGGTGATGACTGGAGAGGTGACTGCTGGGAATGCGGCATTATACAGTAACACCAGGGGATGTGTCTGGGTGATGACTGGAGAGATGACTGCTGGGAATGGGGCATTATACAGTAACACCGGGGGACGTGTCTGGGTGATGACTGGAGAGGTGACTGCTGGGAATGGGACATTATACAGTAACACCAGGGGATGTGTCTGGGTGATGACTAGAGAGGTGACTGCTGGGAATGGGGCATTATACAGTAACACCAGGGGATGTGTCTGGGTGATGACTGGAGAGGTGACTGCTGGGAATGGGACATTATACAGTAACACCAGGGGATGTGTCTGGGTGATGACTGGAGAGGTGACTGCTGGGAATGGGGCATTATACAGTAACACCAGGGAATGTGTCTGGGTGATGACTGGAGAGGTGACTGCTGGGAATGGGACATTATACAGTAACACCAGGGGATGTGTCTGGGTGATGACTGGAGAGGTGACTGCTGGGAATGGGGCATTATACAGTAACACCGGGGGATGTGTCTGGGTGATGACTGGAGATGTGACTGCTGGGAATGGGACATTATACAGTAACACCAGGGGATGTGTCTGGGTGATGACTGGAGAGGTGACTGCTGGGAATGGGACATTATACAGTAACACCAGGGGATGTGTCTGGGTGATGACTGGAGAGGTGACTGTTGGGAATGGGACATTATACAGTAACACCAGGGGATGTGTCTGGGTGATGACTGGAGAGGTGACTGCTGGGAATGGGACATTATACAGTAACACCAGGGGATGTGTCTGGGGGATGACTGGAGAGGTGACTGCTGGGAATGGGGCATTATACAGTAACACCAGGGAATGTGTCTGGGTGATGACTGGAGAGGTGACTGCTGGGAATGGGGCATTATACAGTAACACCAGGGGATGTGTCTGGATGATGACTGGAGAGGTGACTGCTGGGAATGGGGCATTATACAGTAACACCAGGGGATGTGTCTGGGTGGTGACTGGAGAGGTGACTGCTGGGAATGGGGCATTATACAGTAACACCAGGGATGTGTCTGGGTGATGACTGGAGAGGTGACTGCTGAGAATGGGACATTATACAGTAACACCAGGGGATGTGTCTGGGTGATGACTGGAGAGGTGACTGCTGGGAATGGGACATTATACAGTAACACCAGGGGACGTGTCTGGGTGATGACGGGAGAGGTGACTGCTGGGAATGGGGCATTATACAGTAACACCAGGGGATGTGTCTGGGTGATGACTGTATCACTGTGTGTGTCAGGTGTCTATAAGGTGTCAGGATGTCACTGTCTATGTCTCCATGTAGGAGGGGGAGTATATAGAGGAACACAGGGGTCTGTACAAGGACGTGATAATGGAGAATCACCGGCCCCTCACATCACTGGGTAAGAGGAGATTGTCATGTATTGTACAGGGGAGAGCAGGTATGGGGGCCCTATATACACACATCACCTGATAATCACATATATATACTGTACTCAGTCACTGTGTGTCTCCTACAGATGGTCCCAGTAACAGAGATACCCCAGAGAGATGTCCCCGTCCTCTGTATTCCCAGGATTGTACAGAGGAGAATCACAAGACCGCACAGGACGATCAGGTAGGTGGGATTTAGGGTCTCACCCATATACCAAAGTTACTGTCCCTCTGATCTGTAAAGAAGCTGTGTGTGTATTATGCACTGATGTTATACTTTCTCCTGCAGGGTCCACAGGTTATCCATCGTATAACTTTGGGACATGAGGTAGCGACAGCTGATTGGCACCAACGATCAAAGCCTTTGGCCTTCTAGAATGCAATGGGCCTATATCCTATTCTATCTCCTATATCCCCGCTTCCTGGCTCAGGCAAATCAGTTTTTTGTTTGGTGCGGCAGGAGCCGGACCATGGTCAGAGGGCTTCTGTTTTTTTATTTTTAGAGTCTTACTCTTTTTTGAGTGATTCGTACCTTAGAAAGAGTCACTTCAACAATTCCCGCCGGGTCGCAAAAACGCTTACCCATGAGTACAGTGCTGTTATGGCGGGCGTCTGTGTAGGATGTACTAGCAAGTGCAGCAGACGTTACCAGGCTGTCTCCGGAGCACAGGGAAAAGGTAAGGCATCGGTTCTGTTAAGCAGGAAACACGAGACACAGCCGCACTGTTTTGGGAGGAGACTACCAAACAGTCTCTGATGCGGCTGCCACCCTGGGTGCACCAGCGCTAGGCCTCAGGTATTATAGGCTCCAGGAGTAGTATGAGGCCGGGATCCCTGGGGTTGATGTCAGCAGTGGGGAGTAAGACGCTCCCCCGGTTCATGACCAGTTTCCTCTGAGTTTCCCACCATGAATTGATTTCCCGCTTCCGTCTGAGACGCTGTGTATCTAAAGGACCCAGTTGCAGCTTAGGCGGCTGTGTGACTTGTGCGTCGGTGTTCATTTGGGCGTCTGTATTCACTGTAGGTCACTAATAGCGTCTAGATCCACTCAGCGTTCACTAACGTATTTATCGATCCTGGAAGCGGGGTGAAGTTTCCCTGTATCCCACTTTCCTGAGCCAGGTGATACAGCACTGAGTCTCTGTCTACCTTTGAGTACGAATATTTGGATACTGTAAGTGCTTGATGCATATGAGTCTGTAAACTATTGCTGCTGTTTCTTTCGCTGTGCGAGAATACGTTTAAAGTCCTATATAAGGTAATGCAGTAATGTTTCTCCTATATACTTGAAATGTATCTGTAGTTGAATATGTGCTCATATTGCTTACTATACCGAAGTATAACCTGTGACTGATTGCTTGTATGATTGCTGACTTTACTATAATTCTGTCAGTTTTCTGTGTATTTCAATCCTCAATGCTGGTGCAAAGCAGGGAGGGATCAGATTGTATGTCACTTTAATAAGTTTTAAAGTGATTTCAGTCACAAATTGTGTAGATAACACTGTACAGGTGTGTGATTTGTTTATCATGTCTAAAAGAGGCAAGTGTGAGGAGGATACACTCTCCACAGCAGCACCAACACTAATTTCATGTTTGTCTTGTAAAGCTGGGTTAACCAGGATTTGGTTCAAAATGGATTATGTGCAAATTGTTTTAGCTCTCACCAAAGCTTCTTAAATAATCCAAGGCAGGCACAGGTTGAAATGGAACCCCCATGTGCTACGTTTGCACAGTCATTACCCAGTATAGCTGAGAGGATAATGCCATCTCCCATACCAGGGTTAGGTTATCCTATTAACCCTTACATGCAACATTCCACCTGGGGTTTATCATATCAGTACAGGTATTTGCAGCCTTTCAACAAAAACAGACTGAAAGGCTGATGGAAAGTAAATCACATAGACATGAAACAACATCTTCACAGTCTACACATGTTTCAGATGGAGATACTTCGGAGTATGAGAACTCATCGCACTCCGGGTCTACATACAGAGATGAGGATAAAGGTCTCAGCTCAGTGGACAAACCTGAGCTAATTAGTGCTATGAAGGCCTTTCTATCCTTAGAAGAAGCAGCAGAGCCTTTGTTAAAATTCAAGGCACCTGTGTTTAAACGTCCCAAAACAGGACTGAATTTCCTGGGTCAGAGCAGCGGACGGAAATTATGCAAGAGGCTTGGGTAACACCCAGTAAGAAGTTTAGAATTCCAAAGAAAAGGAATTCCCATTATCCTCTTCCAGGTGGGGACTGTTTAAAAAGAGAGGTGGCTCCCAAAGTTGATACACGTCGTTCAACTGGTGCGAAAATCTACATTACCTCTGCCTTCAATATCATTAAATGATGTCATGGATAGGAAAATAGATGGGGTTTTTTAAAACCATTTTCTTCCTGTCTGAGGCAGTCATAAGACCAGCCATGGCTTCAGCCTGGATGGCAAAAGCAGTGGTGGCCTGGGCTGATGCATTGGAGGACGATCTCTCATTGGCATCTAGAGAGCAAAAATCCCATATTGCACATATTAAACAGGCGGCTATGTTTATGGAAGAAGCAGCCTTGGACATGGGTACTATTGTCTCTCAAGCATCAGCAGTAGCAGCTCGCAGAGCGGTCTGGCTACGTACATGGGAAGCTGTCTCAGAGTCCAAGGAGGTTCTAGAGTCTTTGCCTTTTACTGGAGATATTCTTTTTGGTAAAGAATTAAACATTATTTTGTAGTCAGAGGCAGACTCCAAGAAAGTGAAGTTTCCTTCCACACACAAATCCAAACCTAGGTTTCCAGCTTTTCAGGCCTTTTGGACTCAAGGAAAAGGAAAGGGTTATGGCAAACAGTCCCAATCTGACAAGTCTGGGAAAACTAAAAAGCGTTGGGCTACCAGAGTCAGAAGATAAGCCATCAGCCTGATGGTGTGGTCCTCCACCTGGGGGGACCCCAGGGTGGGAGGCCGACTTCTTCATTTTGCACATGTCTGGCAACAGTCCGACACAGATGCCTGGGAGCAAGAAGCGGTATCTCACGGTTATGCGTTTGCTTTCAAGAAACACCCTCCACAAAGGTTCTTTTGTACCAGCCCATCTTCATTGGAAACGAAGACCAGGGCTATTTCAGGAGTTGCTTCAGTCAGGAGTGATAATTCCAGTTCCCCTGCACAACGAGGACAAGGTTTTTATTTCAACCTGTTTCTAGTTCAGAAACAGAAAATTGAGATTGACCATACTCAATCTCAAGATGCTGAACAAGTACATTTGGGTGCTTCGGTTTCATATGGAAACTTTACGTTCCATTATTTTGGCCATGGAGCTGAAAGATTTGATGGTATCTCTAGATATCCAGGATGATTACCTGCATGTTCCTATAGCACTGTCCTATCAGTGCTATCTCAGGTTTGCTATCCTTCAGCAATATTTTCAGTTTCAGGCCCTACCATTTGGACTGGACACAGCTCCCAGAGTATTCAGCAAAATTATGGTGGTAATGGCGGCTTATCTCCGTCGACAAGGGATAAGGAGTTTTCCATACCTCTACGACCTATTAATCCTGGCACAATCTGAGGAATTGCTTCAGTGTCATCTGCAACAGACTATAGCTTGTTGAGAGAGACACGGTTGGCTCATAAATTGGGAAAAGTCGTCCCTGGTTCCGTCACAGCGAATGACTCACTTGGGGGCTGTGTTGGATTCGGGTCTTCAGAGAATAATTTTACCTCTGAACAAAACGTACAAAATTCAGTAAAGGATTCAGGAGCTACTACACAGTCAAAGGGTATCCACTCACGCAGCAATGCGTGTGATGGGTTTGATGGTGTTGACATTCGACATGGTGAAGTATGCTCAGTTCCATTCGAGGCCTCTACAGCATCTGATCCTTTCCAAATGGAATGGTTTTCATCAGACAATAAAAACTCAGACTATGGTCCTTGCTCTGGAATTAATGAGGTCATTAGCCTGGTGGCTACAGACAACCCATCTGGACAAAGGGAGACCCTTTTGGATATCATATTGGGAAATTCTGACAACAGATGCCTGTCTTCAGGGTTGGGGAGCAGTGTCAGAAGTTGCTTCCAAGGGCAGTGGACCAAGAAAGACAGTTGCCTGACAATAAATATATTGGAACTTCGGGCCATTTATATGGCACTCATTCAGGCAAAGGACATTCTTCAAGGGAAACCAGTTGAAATTCGCTCGGACAGTGCAACAATAGTAGCATACCTCAATCATCAAGGAGGAAGTCGTAGCCAAAAAGCAGTGAAGGATGTAAGCCGCACGTTAAGGTGGGCAGAACTTCATCATCCAGCCTTGTCCGCAGTGTTTTTTCCGGGAGTCCTAAATTGGAAGCAGATTTTCTCAGTCGACACGCCATTCATGCAAACGAATGGCCCTTACACCCCGAGGTGTTCCAGATTCTGGTAGACAAGTGGATGTTACCGGAGATAGATCTCATGGCATCCCATCAGAAGAATAAAGTTCACGCGTACGGTTCAAGAACAAAGAATCCCAGGACGACCTTTGTGGATGTCAGTGAAATGGGAATTTTGTCTGGCCTATGTGTTTCCACCAATCGCCCTGTTACCTAGGGTGATGCGATAGGCAAAACAGGGAAAGGGCACCATGATACTAATAGCTCCGGCTTGGCCCAGAAGACATTGGTACACAGATCTGCAGAGGATGTCGATGGATGCTCCATTTCTACTCCCTCAACGTCCAAATCTGTTGTCTCAGGGTCTTTTTTTTCACAAACATGTGAATCGACAGTCTTTGATGGCGTGGCTCTTGAGACTTCCATTATGAAAGCAAGAGGATTCTCACAACTGCTAATTCAAACAATGCTTAAAGCAAGGAAACCATCCTCAGCTCGCATTTATCACCGAATATGGCAAGCTTATATTCAGTGGTGCAGTGACCGGAAATTTTACCCTTGGTCTTTCAGAGTTTCCAGAGTCTTAACATTCCTTCAGGCAGAAATGGACAAAGGCTTCCTTGAAAGTGCAGGGGTCAGCATTGACTGTATGGTTCCAAAAGAAAATTGCTAACCTACAGGATGTTTGCACTTTCTTCCAGGAAACGCTTCACATCCAACCTCCCTGCAGTGCCTTGAGATATAAGTTTAGTCCTAAAGGCACTTCAAGTTGCTCCATTTGAACCACTAAAGCAGGTGAATCTTAAATGGTTGACAGCTAAAGATCTCTTTCTACTGGTTGTTGCTTCAGCTAGAAGAGTGTCAGATACGGGCATTATTATGTCGTCCTCCATTTCTGATTTTTCATCCAGATAAGCGGTTCTTAGAACCAAATCTTGTTATCTTGCTATGGTGGTGTCTAAATTCCACCTTAACAAAGAAATTGTTGTCCCGGCCTTCCAAGGGACGGACTTTTCTGCGGAAGATGCATCATTGGACATAGTTCGTGCCTTAAGGATCTACGTGGATCATATCAGTGCCATCAGAAATACAGACACTCTTTGTTCTGTACAGATTTTAGAAGAGAGGATGGCCTGCTGACAAGCAGACACTGGCGAGGTGGCTTCGGATGACTATTTCAGAAGCATACTCTCAAGCTGAACTCCCTATTCCCTCTAATATCTCTGCTCACTCTATTTGTAAGGTAGGCCCGTCATGGACAACACAACGTGGTGCTTCACCTAAACAGATATGTAAGGCAGCCACATGGTCTTCCATTAACACATTCATTAGACATTATGCCTTTGATAACGCAGAACGCTGAATTCAGGCAATAGATTCTCCTGTCCAATCAGGAGCGTCCCACCCACTAAATTTGCTTTGGGACATCCCAATGTTATCATGTGGATAACCCGTGGACCCTGCAGGAGAAACAATAGTTATGGTAGACTTACCGTTGATAACTCTATTTCTCCTTAGTCCACAGTATCCACAGGGATCCCACCCTGACGCTCCTGATTTGAGGATCCTTTCACCTACTAACATCTTCCATCTTGTACGGAAGGGTGTGCATGTGTGTTCTTCTCGCCTGATTAGGGCTCTTTGTGATGCTTCTACCTTGAGCTTTGGAAAACAACCGAATTACCTGAGCCATGAGGCGGGGATTTAGGGGACTGGCCTGTTGCATTCTGGGAGGCCGAAAGCTTTTGATCGTTGGTGCCAATCCGCTGACGCTACCTCATATCCAAATGTATATCCTGTGGATACTGTGGACTTAGGAGAAATAGAGTTATCAACGGTAAGTCTACCATAACAATTTTTCACCTCAGTTTAAACTGACTGTATGCAAATATCATTATAGTGGGTTTTTTTGTGTTTTAGGTAGAACGTCTGTCTGATATTAAAATAGAAGCAGAAGAAGAGACGTATGTGACTGATATAAAGGTAGAAGATATAGAGGGAGAAGAAGAGACGTATGTGACTGATATGAAGGCAGAAGATATAGAGGGAGAAGAAGAGACGTATGTGACTGATATAAAGGCAGAAGATATAGAAGATGAAGAAGAGACGTATGTGACTGATATAAAGGCAGAAGATTTAGAGGGAGAAGAAGAGACGTATGTGACTGATATGAAGGCAGAAGATATAGAGGGAGAAGAAGAGACGTATGTGACTGATATGAAGGCAGAAGATATAGGAGGAGAAGAAGAGACGTATCTGAAGGGTGATCAGCAGTGTAAGGAGGGGGAAATCCCTACAGATATCAGCACAGGTGAGTAATAAACACTTATTACAGAAAAGAGTCACATATTCTCCTTTCTCAGTCACTACAGCAATCTCTTATCCTACACCCTCCTCTGTCAGTACACACTAATGGGGGAAATGTATCTGCCCTATTATACTCCTGCTCTCCCCTCACATCATGTCACTGTGTGTTACCAGCCCAGAGATCTGACCAGTCTCCTCCCCACACTCTCTGGTGTATCTCATACATCAGGAGCCATCAGCCCCTATTATACTCCTGCTCTCCCCCTCACATCATGTCACTGTGTGTTACCAGCCCAGAGATCTGACCAGTCTCCTCCCCACACTCTGGTGTATCTCATACATCAGGAGCCATCAGCCCCTATTATACCCCTGCTCTCCCCCTCACATCATGTCAATGTGTGTTACCAGCCCAGAGATCTGACCAGCCTCCTTTCCACACTCTCTGGTGTATCTCATACATCAGGAGCCATCAGCCCTATTATACTCCTGCTCTCCCCTCACATCATGTCACTGTGTGTTACCAGCCCAGAGATCTGACCAGTCTCCTCCCCACACTCTCTGGTGTATCTCATACATCAGGAGCCATCAGCCCCTATTATACTCCTGCTCCTCCCTCACATCATGTCACTGTGTGTTACCTGCCCAGAGACCTGACCAGTCTCCTCCCCACACTCTCTGGTGTATCTCATACATCAGGAGCCATCAGCCTCTATTATACTCCTGCTCTTCTCCTCACATCATGTCACTGTGTGTTACCAGCCCAGTGATCTGACCAGTCTCCTCCCCACACTCTCTGGTGTATCTCATACATCAGGAGACATCAGCCCCTATTATACTCCTGCTCCTCCCTCACATCATGTCACTGTGTGTTACCTGCCCAGAGACCTGACCAGTCTCCTCCCCACACTCTCTGGTGTATCTCATACATCAGGATACATCAGCCCCTATTATACTCCTGCTCTCCCCCTCACATCATGTCACTGTGTGTTACCAGCCCAGAGATCTGACCAGTCTCCTCCCCACGCTCTCTGGTGTATCTCATACATCAGGAGCCATCAGCCCCTATTATACTGCTGCTCTCCCCCTCACATCATGTCACTGTGTGTTACCAGCCCAGAGATCTGACCAGTCTTCTCCCCACACTCTCTGGTGTATCTCATACATCAGGAGCCATCAGCCCCTATTATACACCTGCTCTCCCCCTCACATCATGTCACTGTGTTTTACCAGCCCAGAGATCTGACCAGTCTTCTCCCCACACTCTCTGGTGTATCTCATACATCAGGAGCCATCAGCCCCAATTATACGCCTGCTCTCCTCCTTATATCATGTCACTGTGTGTTACCAGCCCAGAGATCTGACCAGTCTCCTCCCCACACTCTCTGGTCAGTGATCGCAAAAACGCGGCATAGCGCGTATTTTACCCGATATTAAGGTCCAGGGACTCACTTTTTCTAAATGGGCGGGTCCCCGGGGACGCGCTCCACTGGGATTGGCTGGATGTGTAATGATTGATTTCTACCTTGTCCGGCTGCAGAGAGAACTAAATATGTGGAGAAGGAGCCTCTTGGTCAAGGGAGACATCAATCATTACACCTCTAGCCAATCTGAGTGGAGCGCGTCCCCAGCAGGGACACACCCCTTTAGAAAAAGTGTATTTGACTCTTCCCTGCTTCCCGGGCGTTCTGGCTGGCCGTGACAGTGAGTGACTGTGACCGTCTGTGTATTCATAAGTAACCCAGCAGCTAGTGCCATGGCGCTGCTGCAGTTCTGATCGGCTGATGCAGTGTTTTAGATATGAATCACATGGGGGAGAGGTGCCACGCACCTCTGATGTCCTGCATGCTTCAGTAAGTGCAGCAGCAGCGGGGATGGGGATGGGGTTGGGGAGTATGTCCAGGAGCACACCGCACAGGAGGATCTGGCAGTGAAGGAGGGAAAGGGCGGCTACAGTGCACTACCGCACGTCACTGCTAGTGTTCGCATCCCCTAGCAAAGTCCGTCCTTGATCCTCTCCATGTAATCCATCACGAAGCTCTCACTGTACACACTCCCTCACCACCCGGGATTTATGGAGATCAGCGGCAGCCGCCCTCTGCTTGATTTATTAGGCTGTGCTGTGAGCGGAGCTCGGAGGTGCTGGGGGAGGGCTGCAGTGTCCATACCGTTATTACTGTGTGCAGCCAGCTCCCAGCATAGGACAGGGCTAGACACAAGCCAGGGGTGAGGCTGCTCTGAACGTTCAGCTCATGGAGCCCAAGAGGCCGAGCTGCAGGGAGACATGTAATAGCAGCCACTAGCAACAGCAGCTTGTATCCTGTCCACTCTCTCTCTCCCTGGTGATATTACACCATCTCTAGCCTGCACATCCAGTACTGGGGGTCTCAGGTGGTGTCTGCAATGTGTAAGTGATGCTCTACATGGTGCAGTGTGTGTAACGTGCTCTATCCGGCGCACTGTGTGTAACGTGCTCTATCTGGCGCACTGTGTGTAAGTGATGCTCTACATGGTGCAGTGTGTGTAACGTGCTCTATCTGGCGCACTGTGTGTAACGTGCTCTATCTGGCGCACTGTGTGTAACGTGCTCTATCTGGCGCATTGTGTGTAACGTGCTCTATCTGGTGTAATGTGCTCTATCTGGCGCATTGTGTGTAACGTGCTCTATCTGGTGCACTGTGTGTAACGTGCTCTATCTGGCGCACTGTGTGTAACGTGCTCTATCTGGCGCACTGTGTGTAACGTGCTCTTTCTGGCGCACTGTGTGTAACGTGCTCTATCTGGCGCACTGTGTGTAACGTGCTCTATCTGGCGCACTGTGTGTAACGTGCTCTATCTGGCGCACTGTGTGTAACGTGCTCTTTCTGGCGCACTGTGTGTAACGTGCTCTATCTGGCGCACTGTGTGTAACGTGCTCTTTCTGGCGCACTGTGTGTAACGTGCTCTATCTGGCGCACTGTGTGTAACGTGCTCTATCTGGCGCACTGTGTGTAACGTGCTCTATCTGGCGCACTGTGTGTAACGTGCTCTATCTGGCGCACTGTGTGTAACGTGCTCTATCTGGCGCACTGTGTGTAACGTGCTCTATCTGGCGCACTGTGTGTAACGTGCTCTATCTGGCGCACTGTGTGTAACGTGCTCTATCTGGCGCACTGTGTGTAACGTGCTCTATCTGGCGCACTGTGTGTAACGTGCTCTATCTGGCGCACTGTGTGTAACGTGCTCTATCTGGCGCACTGTGTGTAACGTGCTCTTTCTGGCGCACTGTGTGTAACGTGCTCTATCTGGCGCACTGTGTATAACGTGCTCTATCTGGCGCACTGTGTGTAACGTGCTCTATCTGGCGCACTGTGTGTAACGTGCTCTATCTGGTGCACTGTGTGTAACGTGCTCTATCTGGCGCACTGTGTGTAACGTGCTCTATCTGGCGCATTGTGTGTAATGTGCTCTATCTGGCGCATTGTGTATAACGTGCTCTATCTGGTGCATTGTGTGTAACGTGCTCTATCTGGCGCATTGTGTGTAACGTGCTCTACCTGTCGCATTGTGTATGATGTGTTCTATCTGGCGCACTGTGTGTAATGTGCTCTACCTGCTGCAATGTGTATAACGTGCTCTACCTGCTGCAATGTGTATAACGTGCTCTATCTGGCGCATTGTGTATAACGTGCTCTACCTGCTGCAATGTGTATAACGTGCTCTACCTGCTGCAATGTGTATAACGTGCTCTACCTGCTGCAATGTGTATAACGTGCTCTATCTGGCGCATTGTGTATAACGTGCTCTATCTGGCGCATTGTGTATAACGTGCTCTATCTGGCGCATTGTGTATAACGTGCTCTATCTGGCGCATTGTGTATAACGTGCTCTATCTGGCGCATTGTGTATAACGTGCTCTATCTGGCGCATTGTGTATAATGTGCTCTATCTGGCGCATTGTGTATAATGTGCTCTATCTGGCGCATTGTGTATAACGTGCTCTATCTGGTGCAATCTGTATAACATGCTCTATCTAGCGCATTGTGTATAACGTGCTCTACCTGGTGCAATGTGTATAACGTGCTCTACCTGGTGCAATGTGTATAACGTGCTCTACCTGCTGCAATGTGTATAACGTGCTCTACCTGCTGCAATGTGTATAACGTGCTCTACCTGCTGCAATGTGTATAACGTGCTCTACCTGCTGCAATGTGTATAACGTGCTCTACCTGCTGCAATGTGTGTAACGTGCTCTACCTGGCAATGTGTATAACGTGCTCTACCTGCTGCAATGTGTATAACGTGCTCTACCTGCTGCAATGTGTATAACGTGCTCTACCTGCTGCAATGTGTATAACGTGCTCTACCTGCTGCAATGTGTATAACGTGCTCTACCTGCTGCAATGTGTATAACGTGCTCTACCTGGTGCAATGTGTATAACGTGCTCTACCTGCTGCAATGTGTGTAATGTGCTCTACCTGGCGCAATGTGTATAACGTGCTCTACCTGCTGCAATGTGTATAACGTGCTCTACCTGGTGCAATGTGTATAACTAGCTCTACCTGCTGCAATGTGTATAACGTGCTCTACCTGCTGCAATGTGTATAACGTGCTCTACCTGCTGCAATGTGTATAACGCGCTCTACCTGGTGCAATGTGTATAACGTGCTCTACCTGCTGCAATGTGTATAACGTGCTCTACCTGCTGCAATGTGTATAACGTGCTCTACCTGGTGCAATGTGTATAACGTGCTCTACCTGCTGCAATGTGTATAACGTGCTCTACCTGCTGCAATGTGTATAACGTGCTCTGCCTGCTGCAATGTGTATAACGTGCTCTATCTGGCGCATTGTGTATAACATGCTCTATCTGGCGCATTGTGTATAATGTGCTCTATCTGGCGCATTGTGTATAACGTGCTCTATCTGGCGCATTGTGTATAATGTGCTCTATCTGGCGCATTGTGTATAACGTGCTCTATCTGGCGCATTGTGTATAACGTGCTCTATCTGGCGCATTGTGTATAACGTGCTCTACCTGCTGTAATGTGTATAACGTGCTCTATCTGGCGCATTGTGTATAACGTGCTCTATCTGGCGCATTGTGTATAATGTGCTCTATCTGGCGCACTGTGTGTAACGTGCTCTATCTGGTGCAATCTGTATAACATGCTCTATCTGGCGCATTGTGTATAACGTGCTCTACCTGGTGCAATGTGTATAACGTGCTCTACCTGGTGCAATGTGTATAACGTGCTCTACCTGCTGCAATGTGTATAACGTGCTCTACCTGCTGCAATGTGTATAACGTGCTCTACCTGCTGCAATGTGTATAACGTGCTCTACCTGCTGCAATGTGTGTAACGTGCTCTACCTGGCAATGTGTATAACGTGCTGTACCTGGTGCAATGTGTATAACGTGCTCTACCTGCTGCAATGTGTATAACGCGCTCTACCTGCTGCAATGTGTATAACGTGCTCTACCTGCTGCAATGTGTGTAACGTGCTCTACCTGGCAATGTGTATAACGTGCTGTACCTGGTGCAATGTGTATAACGTGCTCTACCTGCTGCAATGTGTATAACGCGCTCTACCTGCTGCAATGTGTATAACGTGCTCTACCTGCTGCAATGTGTATAACGTGCTCTACCTGCTGCAATGTGTATAACGTGCTCTACCTGCTGCAATGTGTATAACGTGCTCTACCTGCTGCAATGTGTGTAACGTGCTCTACCTGGCAATGTGTATAACGTGCTGTACCTGGTGCAATGTGTATAACGTGCTCTACCTGCTGCAATGTGTATAACGTGCTCTACCTGCTGCAATGTGTATAACGTGCTCTACCTGCTGCAATGTGTATAACGTGCTCTACCTGCTGCAATGTGTATAACGTGCTCTATCTGGTGCAATCTGTATAACGTGCTGTACCTGGTGCAATGTGTATAACGTGCTCTATCTGGTGCAATCTGTATAACGTGCTCTATCTGGCGCATTGTGTATAACGTGCTCTATCTGGTGTAATGTGCTCTATCTGGCGCATTGTGTATAATGTGCTCTATCTGGTGCAATCTGTATAACGTGCTCTATCTGGCGCATTGTGTATAACGTGCTCTATCTGGTGTAATGTGCTCTATCTGGCGCATTGTGTATAATGTGCTCTATCTGGTGCAATCTGTATAACGTGCTCTACCTGGTGCAATGTGTATAACGTGCTCTATCTGGTGCAATCTGTATAACGTGCTCTATCTGGCGCAATGTGTATAATGTGCTCTATCTGGTGCAATCTGTATAACGTGCTCTATCTGGTGCAATGTGTATAACGTGCTCTATCTGGTACAATCTGTATAACGTGCTCTATCTGGCGCAATGTGTATAATGTGCTCTATCTGGTGCAATCTGTATAACGTGCTCTATCTGGCGCATTGTGTATAACGTGCTCTATCTGGCGCATTGTGTATAATGTGCTCTGTCTGGTGCAATCTGTATAACGTGCTCTATCTGGCGCATTGTGTATAAGGAGCTCTACCTACTGCAATGTGTATAACGTGCTCTATCTGGCGCATTGTGTATAACGTGCTCTATCTGGCGCATTGTGTATAACGTGCTCTATCTGGTGTAATGTGCTCTATCTGGCGCACTGTATAATGTGCTATACCTGGCGTAATGTGTATAACGTGCTCTGCCTGGCGCAATGTGTATAAAGTGCTCTACCTGGTGCAATGTGTATAATGTGCTCTACCTGCTGCAATGTGTATAACATGCTCTACCTGCTGCAATGTGTATAACGTGCTCTACCTGCTGCAATGTGTATAACGTGCTCTACCTGCTGCAATGTGTATAACGTGCTCTACCTGGTGCAATGTGTATAACGTGCTCTACCTGCTGCAATGTGTATAACGTGCTCTACCTGCTGCAATGTGTATAACGTGCTCTACCTGCTGCAATGTGTATAACGTGCTCTATCTGGCGCATTGTGTATAACGTGCTCTATCTGGCGCATTGTGTATAACGTGCTCTACCTGCTGCAATGTGTATAACGTGCTCTATGTGGCGCATTGTGTATAACGTGCTCTATCTGGCGCATTGTGTATAACGTGCTCTACCTGCTGCAATCTGTATAACGTGCTCTATCTGGCGCATTGTGTATAAGGAGCTCTACCTGCTGCAATGTGTATAACGTGCTCTACCTGCTGCAATCTGTATAACGTGCTCTATCTGGCGCATTGTGTATAATGTGCTCTATCTGCTGCAATGTGTATAACGTGCTCTATCTGGCGCATTGTGTATAACGTGCTCTATCTGGCGCATTGTGTATAACGTGCTCTATCTGGTGTAATGTGCTCTATCTGGCGCACTGTGTATAATGTGCTATACCTGGCGTAATGTGTATAACGTGCTCTGCCTGGCGCAATGTGTATAAAGTGCTCTACCTGGTGCAATGTGTATAATGTGCTCTACCTGCTGCAATGTGTATAACATGCTCTACCTGCTGCAATGTGTATAACGTGCTCTACCTGCTGCAATGTGTATAACGTGCTCTACCTGCTGCAATGTGTATAACGTGCTCTACCTGCTGCAATGTGTATAACGTGCTCTACCTGCTGCAATGTGTATAACGTGCTCTACCTGCTGCAATGTGTATAACGTGCTCTACCTGGTGCAATGTGTATAACGTGCTCTACCTGCTGCAATGTGTATAACGTGCTCTACCTGCTGCAATGTGTATAACGTGCTCTATCTGGCGCATTGTGTATAACGTGCTCTATCTGCGCATTGTGTATAACGTGCTCTACCTGCTGCAATGTGTATAACGTGCTCTATGTGGCGCATTGTGTATAACGTGCTCTATCTGGCGCATTGTGTATAACGTGCTCTACCTGCTGCAATCTGTATAACGTGCTCTATCTGGCGCATTGTGTATAAGGAGCTCTACCTGCTGCAATGTGTATAACGTGCTCTACCTGCTGCAATCTGTATAACGTGCTCTATCTGGCGCATTGTGTATAATGTGCTCTATCTGCTGCAATGTGTATAACGTGCTCTATCTGGCGCATTGTGTATAACGTGCTCTATCTGGCGCATTGTGTATAAAGTGCTCTATCTGGTGTAATGTGCTCTATCTGGCGCACTGTGTATAATGTGCTATACCTGGCGTAATGTGTATAACGTGCTCTGCCTGGCGCAATGTGTATAAAGTGCTCTACCTGGTGCAATGTGTATAATGTGCTCTACCTGCTGCAATGTGTATAAAGTGCTCTACCTGCTGCAATGTGTATAACATGCTCTACCTGCTGCAATGTGTATAACGTGCTCTACCTGCTGCAATGTGTATAACGTGCTCTACCTGCTGCAATGTGTATAACGTGCTCTACCTGCTGCAATGTGTATAACGTGCTCTACCTGCTGCAATGTGTATAACGTGCTCTACCTGCTGCAATGTGTATAACGTGCTCTACCTGGTGCAATGTGTATAACGTGCTCTACCTGCTGCAATGTGTATAACGTGCTCTACCTGCTGCAATGTGTATAACGTGCTCTACCTGCTGCAATGTGTATAACGTGCTCTACCTGCTGCAATGTGTATAACGTGCTCTACCTGCTGCAATGTGTATAACGTGCTCTATCTGGCGCATTGTGTATAACGTGCTCTACCTGGTGCAATGTGTATAACGTGCTCTATCTGGTGTAATGTGCTCTATCTGGCGCATTGTGTATAACGTGCTCTATCTGGCGCATTGTGTATAACGTGCTCTATCTGGCGCATTGTGTATAATGTGCTCTATCTGGTGTAATGTGCTCTATCTGGCGCACTGTGTATAATGTGCTCTATCTGGCGCACTGTGTATAATGTGCTCTATCTGGCGCATTGTGTATAACGTGCTCTATCTGGCGCATTGTGTATAATGTGCTCTATCTGGTGTAATGTGCTCTATCTGGCGCACTGTGTATAACGTGCTCTATCTGGTGTAATGTGCTCTATCTGGCGCACTGTGTATAACGTGCTCTATCTGGTGCAATCTGTATAACGTGCTCTATCTGGCGCATTGTGTATAATGTGCTCTATCTGGTGCAATCTGTATAACATGCTCTATGTGGCGCATTGTGTATAATGTGCTCTATCTGGTGCAATGTGTATAACGTGCTCTACCTGCTGCAATGTGTATAACGTGCTCTACCTGCTGCAATCTGTATAACGTGCTCTATCTGGCGCATTGTGTATAATGTGCTCTATCTGGTGCAATCTGTATAACATGCTCTATCTGGCGCATTGTGTATAATGTGCTCTATCTGGCGCATTGTGTATAACGTGCTCTATCTGGCGCATTGTGTATAACGTGCTCTATCTGGCGCATTGTGTGTAACGTGCTCTATCTGGCGCATTGTGTATAATGTGCTCTATCTGGCGCATTGTGTGTAACGTGCTCTATCTGGCGCATTGTGTGTAACGTGCTCTACCTGCTGCAATGTGTATAACGTGCTCTATCTGGTGTAATGTGCTCTATCTGGCGCATTGTGTGTAACGTGCTCTACCTGTCGCATTGTGTATGATGTGTTCTATCTGGCGCACTGTGTGTAATGTGCTCTACCTGTCGCATTGTGTATGATGTGTTCTATCTGGCGCACTGTGTGTAATGTGCTCTACCTGCTGCAATGTGTATAACGTGCTCTATCTGGCGCATTGTGTATAACGTGCTCTATCTGGCGCATTGTGTATAACGTGCTCTATCTGGCGCATTGTGTATAACGTGCTCTATCTGGCGCATTGTGTATAATGTGCTCTATCTGGCGCATTGTGTATAACGTGCTCTATCTGGCGCATTGTGTATAACGTGCTCTATCTGGCGCATTGTGTATAACGTGCTCTATCTGGCGCATTGTGTATAACGTGCTCTATCTGGCGCATTGTGTATAACGTGCTCTATCTGGCGCATTGTGTATAACGTGCTCTATCTGGCGCATTGTGTATAATGTGCTCTATCTGGCGCATTGTGTATAATGTGCTCTATCTGGCGCACTGTGTGTAACGTGCTCTATCTGGTGCAATCTGTATAACATGCTCTATCTAGCGCATTGTGTATAACGTGCTCTACCTGGTGCAATGTGTATAACGTGCTCTACCTGGTGCAATGTGTATAACGTGCTCTACCTGCTGCAATGTGTATAACGTGCTCTACCTGCTGCAATGTGTATAACGTGCTCTACCTGCTGCAATGTGTGTAACGTGCTCTACCTGGCAATGTGTATAACGTGCTCTACCTGCTGCAATGTGTATAACGTGCTCTACCTGCTGCAATGTGTATAACGTGCTCTACCTGCTGCAATGTGTATAACGTGCTCTACCTGCTGCAATGTGTATAACGTGCTCTACCTGCTGCAATGTGTATAACGTGCTCTACCTGGTGCAATGTGTATAACGTGCTCTACCTGCTGCAATGTGTGTAATGTGCTCTACCTGGCGCAATGTGTATAACGTGCTCTACCTGCTGCAATGTGTATAACGTGCTCTACCTGGTGCAATGTGTATAACTAGCTCTACCTGCTGCAATGTGTATAACGTGCTCTACCTGCTGCAATGTGTATAACGTGCTCTACCTGCTGCAATGTGTATAACGTGCTCTACCTGCTGCAATGTGTATAACGTGCTCTACCTGCTGCAATGTGTATAACGTGCTCTACCTGCTGCAATGTGTATAACGTGCTCTACCTGCTGCAATGTGTATAACGTGCTGTACCTGGTGCAATGTGTATAACGTGCTCTACCTGCTGCAATGTGTATAACGTGCTCTACCTGCTGCAATGTGTATAACGTGCTCTACCTGCTGCAATGTGTATAACGTGCTCTACCTGCTGCAATGTGTATAACGTGCTCTACCTGGTGCAATGTGTATAACGTGCTATACCTGCTGCAATGTGTATAACGTGCTCTACCTGCTGCAATGTGTATAACGTGCTCTGCCTGCTGCAATGTGTATAACGTGCTCTATCTGGCGCATTGTGTATAACATGCTCTATCTGGCGCATTGTGTATAATGTGCTCTATCTGGCGCATTGTGTATAACGTGCTCTATCTGGCGCATTGTGTATAATGTGCTCTATCTGGCGCATTGTGTATAACGTGCTCTATCTGGCGCATTGTGTATAACGTGCTCTATCTGGCGCATTGTGTATAACGTGCTCTACCTGCTGTAATGTGTATAACGTGCTCTATCTGGCGCATTGTGTATAACGTGCTCTATCTGGCGCATTGTGTATAATGTGCTCTATCTGGCGCACTGTGTGTAACGTGCTCTATCTGGTGCAATCTGTATAACATGCTCTATCTGGCGCATTGTGTATAACGTGCTCTACCTGGTGCAATGTGTATAACGTGCTCTACCTGGTGCAATGTGTATAACGTGCTCTACCTGCTGCAATGTGTATAACGTGCTCTACCTGCTGCAATGTGTATAACGTGCTCTACCTGCTGCAATGTGTATAACGTGCTCTACCTGCTGCAATGTGTGTAACGTGCTCTACCTGGCAATGTGTATAACGTGCTCTACCTGCTGCAATGTGTATAACGTGCTCTACCTGCTGCAATGTGTATAACGTGCTCTACCTGCTGCAATGTGTATAACGTGCTCTACCTGCTGCAATGTGTATAACGTGCTCTACCTGCTGCAATGTGTGTAACGTGCTCTACCTGGCAATGTGTATAACGTGCTGTACCTGGTGCAATGTGTATAACGTGCTCTACCTGCTGCAATGTGTATAACGTGCTCTACCTGCTGCAATGTGTATAACGTGCTCTACCTGCTGCAATGTGTATAACGTGCTCTACCTGCTGCAATGTGTATAACGTGCTCTATCTGGTGCAATCTGTATAACGTGCTGTACCTGGTGCAATGTGTATAACGTGCTCTATCTGGTGCAATCTGTATAACGTGCTCTATCTGGCGCATTGTGTATAACGTGCTCTATCTGGTGTAATCTGTATAACATGCTCTATCTGGCGCATTGTGTATAATGTGCTCTATCTGGCGCATTGTGTATAATGTGCTCTATCTGGTGCAATCTGTATAACGTGCTCTATCTGGTGTAATGTGCTCTATCTGGCGCATTGTGTATAATGTGCTCTATCTGGTGCAATCTGTATAACGTGCTCTACCTGGTGCAATGTGTATAACGTGCTCTATCTGGTGCAATCTGTATAACGTGCTCTATCTGGCGCAATGTGTATAATTTGCTCTATCTGGTGCATTCTGTATAACGTGCTCTATCTGGTGCAATGTGTATAACGTGCTCTATCTGGTGCAATCTGTATAACGTGCTCTATCTGGCGCATTGTGTATAACGTGCTCTATCTGGCGCATTGTGTATAATGTGCTCTGTCTGGTGCAATCTGTATAACGTGCTCTATCTGGCGCATTGTGTATAAGGAGCTCTACCTGCTGCAATGTGTATAACGTGCTCTATCTGGCGCATTGTGTATAACGTGCTCTATCTGGCGCATTGTGTATAACGTGCTCTATCTGGTGTAATGTGCTCTATCTGGCGCACTGTATAATGTGCTATACCTGGCGTAATGTGTATAACGTGCTCTGCCTGGCGCAATGTGTATAAAGTGCTCTACCTGGTGCAATGTGTATAATGTGCTCTACCTGCTGCAATGTGTATAACATGCTCTACCTGCTGCAATGTGTATAACGTGCTCTACCTGCTGCAATGTGTATAACGTGCTCTACCTGCTGCAATGTGTATAACGTGCTCTACCTGCTGCAATGTGTATAACGTGCTCTACCTGGTGCAATGTGTATAACGTGCTCTACCTGCTGCAATGTGTATAACGTGCTCTACCTGCTGCAATGTGTATAACGTGCTCTACCTGCTGCAATGTGTATAACGTGCTCTATCTGGCGCATTGTGTATAACGTGCTCTATCTGGCGCATTGTGTATAACGTGCTCTACCTGCTGCAATGTGTATAACGTGCTCTATGTGGCGCATTGTGTATAACGTGCTCTATCTGGCGCATTGTGTATAACGTGCTCTACCTGCTGCAATCTGTATAACGTGCTCTATCTGGCGCATTGTGTATAAGGAGCTCTACCTGCTGCAATGTGTATAACGTGCTCTACCTGCTGCAATCTGTATAACGTGCTCTATCTGGCGCATTGTGTATAATGTGCTCTATCTGCTGCAATGTGTATAACGTGCTCTATCTGGCGCATTGTGTATAACGTGCTCTATCTGGCGCATTGTGTATAACGTGCTCTATCTGGTGTAATGTGCTCTATCTGGCGCACTGTGTATAATGTGCTATACCTGGCGTAATGTGTATAACGTGCTCTGCCTGGCGCAATGTGTATAAAGTGCTCTACCTGGTGCAATGTGTATAATGTGCTCTACCTGCTGCAATGTGTATAACATGCTCTACCTGCTGCAATGTGTATAACGTGCTCTACCTGCTGCAATGTGTATAACGTGCTCTACCTGCTGCAATGTGTATAACGTGCTCTACCTGCTGCAATGTGTATAACGTGCTCTACCTGCTGCAATGTGTATAACGTGCTCTACCTGCTGCAATGTGTATAACGTGCTCTACCTGGTGCAATGTGTATAACGTGCTCTACCTGCTGCAATGTGTATAACGTGCTCTACCTGCTGCAATGTGTATAACGTGCTCTACCTGCTGCAATGTGTATAACGTGCTCTACCTGCTGCAATGTGTATAACGTGCTCTATCTGGCGCATTGTGTATAACGTGCTCTATCTGGCGCATTGTGTATAACGTGCTCTACCTGCTGCAATGTGTATAACGTGCTCTATGTGGCGCATTGTGTATAACGTGCTCTATCTGGCGCATTGTGTATAACGTGCTCTACCTGCTGCAATCTGTATAACGTGCTCTATCTGGCGCATTGTGTATAAGGAGCTCTACCTGCTGCAATCTGTATAACGTGCTCTATCTGGCGCATTGTGTATAATGTGCTCTATCTGCTGCAATGTGTATAACGTGCTCTATCTGGCGCATTGTGTATAACGTGCTCTATCTGGCGCATTGTGTATAACGTGCTCTATCTGGTGTAATGTGCTCTATCTGGCGCACTGTGTATAATGTGCTATACCTGGCGTAATGTGTATAACGTGCTCTGCCTGGCGCAATGTGTATAAAGTGCTCTACCTGGTGCAATGTGTATAATGTGCTCTACCTGCTGCAATGTGTATAACATGCTCTACCTGCTGCAATGTGTATAACGTGCTCTACCTGCTGCAATGTGTATAACGTGCTCTACCTGCTGCAATGTGTATAACGTGCTCTACCTGCTGCAATGTGTATAACGTGCTCTACCTGCTGCAATGTGTATAACGTGCTCTACCTGCTGCAATGTGTATAACGTGCTCTACCTGGTGCAATGTGTATAACGTGCTCTACCTGCTGCAATGTGTATAACGTGCTCTACCTGCTGCAATGTGTATAACGTGCTCTACCTGCTGCAATGTGTATAACGTGCTCTACCTGCTGCAATGTGTATAACGTGCTCTACCTGCTGCAATGTGTATAACGTGCTCTACCTGCTGCAATGTGTATAACGTGCTCTACCTGCTGGAATGTGTATAACATGCTCTACCTGCTGCAATGTGTATAACGTGCACTACCTGCTGCAATGTGTATAACGTGCTCTACCTGCTGCAATGTGTATAACGTGCTCTACCTGCTGCAATGTGTATAACGTGCTCTATCTGGCGCATTGTGTATAATGTGCTCTATCTGCTGCAATGTGTATAACGTGCTCTACCTGCTGCAATGTGTATAACGTGCTCTACCTGCTGCAATGTGTATAACGTGCTCTATCTGGCGCATTGTGTATAACGTGCTCTACCTGGTGCAATGTGTATAACGTGCTCTATCTGGTGTAATGTGCTCTACCTGGTGCATTGTGTATAATGTGCTCTATCTGGTGTAATGTGCTCTATCTGGCGCATTGTGTATAATGTGCTCTATCTGGTGCAATCTGTATAACGTGCTCTATCTGGCGCATTGTGTATAACGTGCTCTATCTGGTGTAATGTGCTCTATCTGGCGCACTGTATAATGTGCTATACCTGGCGTAATGTGTATAACGTGCTCTGCCTGGCGCAATGTGTATAACGTGCTCTACCTGCTGCAATGTGTATAACGTGCTCTACCTGCTGCAATGTGTATAACGTGCTCTACCTGCTGCAATGTGTATAACGTGCTCTATCTGGCGCATTGTGTATAACGTGCTCTATCTGGCGCATTGTGTATAACGTGCTCTACCTGCTGCAATGTGTATAACGTGCTCTATGTGGCGCATTGTGTATAACGTGCTCTATCTGGCGCATTGTGTATAACGTGCTCTACCTGCTGCAATCTGTATAACGTGCTCTATCTGGCGCATTGTGTATAAGGAGCTCTACCTGCTGCAATCTGTATAACGTGCTCTATCTGGCGCATTGTGTATAATGTGCTCTATCTGCTGCAATGTGTATAACGTGCTCTATCTGGCGCATTGTGTATAACGTGCTCTATCTGGCGCATTGTGTATAACGTGCTCTATCTGGTGTAATGTGCTCTATCTGGCGCACTGTGTATAATGTGCTATACCTGGCGTAATGTGTATAACGTGCTCTGCCTGGCGCAATGTGTATAAAGTGCTCTACCTGGTGCAATGTGTATAATGTGCTCTACCTGCTGCAATGTGTATAACATGCTCTACCTGCTGCAATGTGTATAACGTGCTCTACCTGCTGCAATGTGTATAACGTGCTCTACCTGCTGCAATGTGTATAACGTGCTCTACCTGCTGCAATGTGTATAACGTGCTCTACCTGCTGCAATGTGTATAACGTGCTCTACCTGCTGCAATGTGTATAACGTGCTCTACCTGGTGCAATGTGTATAACGTGCTCTACCTGCTGCAATGTGTATAACGTGCTCTACCTGCTGCAATGTGTATAACGTGCTCTACCTGCTGCAATGTGTATAACGTGCTCTACCTGCTGCAATGTGTATAACGTGCTCTACCTGCTGCAATGTGTATAACGTGCTCTACCTGCTGCAATGTGTATAACGTGCTCTACCTGCTGGAATGTGTATAACATGCTCTACCTGCTGCAATGTGTATAACGTGCACTACCTGCTGCAATGTGTATAACGTGCTCTACCTGCTGCAATGTGTATAACGTGCTCTACCTGCTGCAATGTGTATAACGTGCTCTATCTGGCGCATTGTGTATAATGTGCTCTATCTGCTGCAATGTGTATAACGTGCTCTACCTGCTGCAATGTGTATAACGTGCTCTACCTGCTGCAATGTGTATAACGTGCTCTATCTGGCGCATTGTGTATAACGTGCTCTACCTGGTGCAATGTGTATAACGTGCTCTATCTGGTGTAATGTGCTCTACCTGGTGCATTGTGTATAATGTGCTCTATCTGGTGTAATGTGCTCTATCTGGCGCATTGTGTATAATGTGCTCTATCTGGTGCAATCTGTATAACGTGCTCTATCTGGCGCATTGTGTATAACGTGCTCTATCTGGTGTAATGTGCTCTATCTGGCGCATTGTGTATAACGTGCTCTATCTGGCGCATTGTGTATAATGTGCTCTATCTGGTGTAATGTGCTCTATCTGGCGCACTGTGTATAACGTGCTCTATCTGGTGTAATGTGCTCTATCTGGTGCAATCTGTATAACGTGCTCTATCTGGCGCATTGTGTATAACGTGCTCTATCTGGCGCATTGTGTATAACGTGCTCTATCTGGCGCATTGTGTATAACGTGCTCTATCTGGCGCATTGTGTATAACGTGCTCTATCTGGCGCATTGTGTATAACGTGCTCTATCTGGCGCATTGTGTATAATGTGCTCTATCTGGTGCAATCTGTATAACGTGCTCTATCTGGCGCATTGTGTATAAGGAGCTCTACCTGCTGCAATGTGTATAACGTGCTCTATGTGGCGCATTGTGTATAATGTGCTCTATCTGGTGCAATGTGTATAACGTGCTCTACCTGCTGCAATGTGTATAACGTGCTCTACCTGCTGCAATCTGTATAACGTGCTCTACCTGCTGCAATGTGTATAACGTGCTCTATCTGGTGCAATCTGTATAACGTGCTCTATCTGGCGCATTGTGTATAACGTGCTCTATCTGGTGTAATGTGCTCTATCTGGCGCATTGTGTATAAGGAGCTCTACCTGCTGCAATGTGTATAACGTGCTCTATGTGGCGCATTGTGTATAATGTGCTCTATCTGGTGCAATGTGTATAACGTGCTCTACCTGCTGCAATGTGTATAACGTGCTCTACCTGCTGCAATCTGTATAACGTGCTCTACCTGCTGCAATCTGTATAACGTGCTCTACCTGCTGCAATGTGTATAACGTGCTCTATCTGGTGCAATGTGTATAACGTGCTCTATCTGGCGCATTGTGTATAACGTGCTCTATCTGGCGCATTGTGTATAACGTGCTCTATCTGGCGCATTGTGTATAATGTGCTCTATCTGGTGCAATCTGTATAACATGCTCTATCTGGCGCATTGTGTATAATGTGCTCTATCTGGCGCATTGTGTATAATGTGCTCTATCTGGCGCATTGTGTGTAACGTGCTCTATCTGGTGCAATCTGTATAACGTGCTCTATCTGGCGCATTGTGTATAACGTGCTCTATCTTGTGTAATGTGCTCTATCTGGCGCATTGTGTGTAACGTGCTCTACCTGTCGCATTGTGCATGATGTGTTCTATCTGGCGCACTGTGTGTAATGTGCTCTACCTGTCGCATTGTGTATGATGTGTTCTATCTGGAGCAATGTGTATAACGTGCTCTAACTGGCGCAGTGTGTATAAGCGGCACTACTGTGTGGTGTAATGTGAATTGGCACTATTGTGTGACCGCGCCCCTTCCCCATGAAGCCACGCCCCTACATTTTTGCGGCGCGCCTGCGGCGCGCACTGCCTGTAGTCATGGAGGTGGGGCAGCATTTCACTTTCTGCCAAAGGACACCAAAATGTCTAGTTACAGCTCTGGTGCAGGGTGTCCTGCATGCTACACAACCCAGCAGCATTGTCACCCCCCCCCCTTCCCCCTTGCAACTCTATTTTGTGGTGTCCAAATAAGATTAAGATCAATAAGAACCTTTAACCCAATGGGACCCAGAAAAGGACCGGTTGGACCCCAATTTTTAAAAGTGAGGGGTCCCTGGGACCCACTTTTTGTGGGGCTCAGCGCGATCACTGCTGGTGTATCTCATACATCAGGAGCCATCAGCCCCTATTATACTCCTGCTCCCTGCTTACATCATGTCACTGTGTCACCAGCAGCCACCTGCCTATGGTATTACGTGCTCTGAGAGTGTCACTATTAGCACACGCCGGTCTATATATAAACCACTTATTTCTGGCATGGTGCAGCTGCTTGCTGGGGCGCAGGCTCGGGGCTCCTCATGCCACGTGACACAATGCTTAGGATATATCTGGCGCAGCCCCTGTCATGTATCCACATGCTCCTGTAACAGCCGGCCTCAGGGAATTGGCTAATGATCGGCTCCTGTTACTGAGTTGGAAGCATCTGAGTCTTGCTACCGTCACCTTAGGTATATAATACATTTATAGAGCTTGTGTATGGGAACCAGCATTCAGAATCCTGCACATTCTCTGCTGATTACCTGTCCCCTGGCACTAGGATGACGGCCTTCTCTGGCTTCTGATCCATGGCCTTAAGGGCACACCAATGGTTCCTAATGGAAGTATCTTCAGGAGCGTTCACGTCTAAGTAGGAGGACAGGGCCTCTTGCAAAGTTCTGGTGCCTTCAGCATCCATTAATATATAATCCTGCAATCTCCAAGGTGGTAAAGGAGGAGTAGTGGGAAAAGGCGACCAGGACCCTATCAGAGGGGTGTGATCAGACCATGAAATTGTTGTCGGTAGAAAAGTTCAAGCGACCAGGTTCTGGGATACAATGTGATAAATACGGAGACTGACACAGGACATATTATAAAGGATAATCATTTATTTCTCTAAGTTACAACAATGAGAACCTGCAAATAACAAGTTATACTCAGTTACAGTAATAGCAAGAACAAATTAGAATACTCAGCTCTTATCTCTGATGTTTCATGATCTGTCCCAGATGATGGTCATCGATGAAGTAGTTTAAACAATATAGTTCAGTCGCCCTCAGGGTCCCTCTTTAATAACTCTGTCTGAATTTATTAAACTGAGGTGGGTTTATAGAAGTCTATATCTGCTGCAGACAGAACTAGCTTCACTCGGAACTAACCTGCTATGTGTAAGTCTCTAAGCTTTATACCCTGCAAGGATACGCTAACATTGTCTTACCAGATATTACACTCAGGTCTGTGATGCTGGGTGCAGTAGTCCTTCAGTATAACATAATTTATCTTATCCTGGACAACTGTCCCCTTTCACCTACTTATGTATACAATACCCCAAACATCTTACTAGACAGTTTCCATCTGAGATGCTGATAATAGGAAGATATATTTATTATAATCAGCCTGGCTAAAAGCTGTGTATATTCTTCCCACTCACTATGTCCTTCACACTCGGTCAAAGGTGAGAGATATATATTTCTAACTGGCGTCTAAAGCACTAATCCTAGTAAAATGTACATATATAGAGCAATGAGGTCATACATATAGAAAATGTAGTTACACATGGACAAAATGGCATCTAAAAAGTGGTTACAAATATCACCCCATACAGAAATATATCAATGCGAGGGATCAATTGTAATGACCTAGAAGAAGGTCTATTCTCTAATATGACCTGTGTACAGCAGAGTAATAAGTGTAATCACGCACACCTGGATGTCTAATTCTCCGAGTGTTATAGAGGTCAGATTCAGCTAATAAAGGGAGCATGAGGAAGCTGAGGAACGGGCGTCATTACTGGTCTGTTCATCAGTAGTGGAGGATCTATCAAGATGAGGGTCTGGAGCAAGAGTAACATCTCCCATAAGGAGAAGTGCAATTAGTTGTAGCTTTTGAAAAAAAAAATATTTAATAAATTGGGGCTGTCTTGCATTAGGGGCATAGAGAGAAGTGAGGGGGACATATTTATAATGAATTTTCCCAACTAGAATCCAAAATCTACCACTGCATTCCACCCACTTGCTTTCCAGGTGAAAGGGGCAGGATCTATGGGAAAGGATGGCTACACCACAGGAGATAGAGCAGGTTGGGTAGTTATTGGTAAACTGAGGGGGAGAGTGCAATGGAACATGTGATTCCTGAATGGCTACCACCGCCGCCTTCTGGTCAGTGAAATATTTTAATGCAAGGCCTTCCTTACGGGGAGAATTGAGACCTTTTACATTAAGACTTAAAAACTTCACCGTGATAGAGAGAGATCAGATCATGGTATGAAACATCTAGGATCATCTGTGCAAAGTCCAATAGAGTCTGTAGGGCGTGTGCATACTTCACACTATCAAATCACAGAAAAAATAAAATAGGGAACAAAAATGGTAGACAAACAGAAATAGCGTCCGTAAAGGAGCTACAGATTCCGTCACTAGGGAATCGTGACAGAAAGGTAGAAAAAGGTGGCGGCCGGGCCTAAAAGGGAAACTCACCGACTACCCCAAGTAGCCATATGAGAGTGCAAAATCTAGTCATCATAGTAACAACTTGTGACCGGACGGTCTTGTACGAAAGTCCTCACCGCTTTCGCGTCCCGTCCCCAGTACACAGAATGGATGCTCAGTTCACACGGGACCTGGCCACATAGGGGATTCCCGCTTACCGTCAGTAACTGCCTGTTACTGACTCCACCCACAGCGCTGTGGGCGGGTTTATGCTGCCACCACCAAACTCCTAACCTGCCGTGGCGTTTGGAAGCACGGTTCTGCTCTGTATGTGTCGACACGCTGCCTTATCTGTGTGGTATGGACGAATCCCCACTAGGCCTCTACCAGTAGCTGGCGGAAGGCGGAACTTGGAGACGTTGGGGTACTCCCGGGACAGCCGGAGAACGGGGCTATGTTTTGCATAGGCCTGAGGCAGATGATGTTTTAATGCCAACAAATAGATCTAAAGAGAACTCTTCCCTATTGCTAGGGGAAACAGCATACAGCAAGATGTTCATAGCAGAAAGTAGTTGGTATAATACACTCTGCATGCTCACATGCCTCCTTTTTATGTCAATTTTCCACACAGTACAACAGGGGATCATGTCCTCCCTGAGCCCTTTCTATCCAATCAGGATATCTTACAAAATACCAATAAGTAAATTACATTTCAAAAGGAGATAAGTGCAATAAAACAATATCCTCCTTCCTGTCACACAGACAACGTTTGGTATCAGTTTAACATTCACTATTGATACATTTATCACGTAGCTTCAAAATACAAATGTTTCTGTCTCATTCACATCTCCAGGCAAACCCAGTGTTTGGGATTACAACAGGAAAGGCTACAACACAAACAAACAGTCTTTCTTCCTGCATCTGCCATTCAGGGTTCGTATATCAATTAAATCAGCTACATGATGAAACAGGTTCCAAGCCCATAGACTTTATATATGGGATAAAGAGATCCCCCGTGAGGAATATCTTTCTCTAAGGAACTTACACATCAAAAGGTATTGTCATTCACACCTCTCTGCTAGCAGAGGCGATTAGCTTGTCACTTCTTATTTCCATAGGATAGGAGATCCTTATTCAAAGCAGATATAGTAAGTGCATTTTCCCCTTTAAAATACAGGTGACCATATCTTGAATATAAATACAGTTAAACATGCAATCCTACAATTGTGCACAGAGCACTACATATGACATGTTAAAACACATCATTAAACAAACTTTTAAACAGTCCACGCCCAGCGCCATAAGTACGTTTAACAGCGACGCCAAGCGCCTATTGTCCAAATGGTGCCTGGCAGCTGAGGATTGACCCCTTCAGTGCCGCGGCCGCCATTACACATGTGGCTGGTTAGTCTCTCCGGTCACACAACTGTACAAAGAAATATCAAATCTCAATGTAACCAATGTATCCAAAGGAGGTAAAGGCCAAGAACCTGGTCTATTATCCAGTTTAGGTTCTACCAACACCTTTATAAGGGCAACAGGATGTTACATGGATCAGTCATGCTTTACCTGAACACCCAACCATTCTAGAAAGGTATTATGAAACGTAACAGTGGAAAGAATATCAGACCATATACCATATAGCAATTATATAGCACAGGAAATAAAGATAAAAATATACGTTTTATACCCATAACAAGAGCAAATAAATCTGGGCCAAAAATAGATCCATGCCCAGTAACTTAGTCCCAGTTGGCACATGTTACAGCAGGAAACAAACTCTGAGTGTCTCTAACAGTCTTACTACTTTATCATATTACTTCAAGATGGAAGACAAATCCTCCGGGATTGGTTTAGGTAAAGTGTCATGAAGGACTGTCAACAGGAATGTCCCACTTTCTCTTACGTTCTAGAGGATGCTGGTGTCCATATTAGTACTATGGGGTATAGACGGGTCCACCAGGAGCCATTGGCACTTTAAGAGTTTAATAGTGTGGGCTGGCTCCTCCCTCTATGCCCCTCCTACCAGACTCAGTTTAGAATATGTGCCCGGAGGAGCCGGTCACAGCTAGGGGAGCTCTCCTGAGCTTTTCTAGTGAAGTTTAATTTAGAGTTTATTTTTTTACAGGGAGGCTGCTGGCAACAGTCTCCCTGCAGCGAGGAACTAAGGGGGGTAATAGTGTCCACCCTGCGGGGTCTGAGCCACTGTCTCCGCTGACTGGACACTGAGCTCCGGGGGGGGGGGGGGTCTGATCGTTCTCTGCCACAGGGGACCGCTCGCCCCAGCAGCATGCCGCCGACCCCTTACAGAGCTGAAGAAGTGGTGAGTGAGTCACTGACAAGCGGGTGGCCGGTGTAAAGATGGCGGCAGCGGGGAGGGAGCTCCTGGGAAGGCTCAGCGGCACATGGTATGACGCTGTGAGGGGCGCCCTGGGCCAGCGCTTACCCTTCCACTGGTCCAGCAGCCTGTCGGGGTTCACGGATCTCAGCCAGCACCTTTTCCTCAGGCCAGTATAATCCATGAAGAGCGGGAAGACAGCGCCATTACGGGGGTGGAGCTTCTCAGAAAGGACCCAGCAGCGTTCCAGCGCCATTTTCCTTCCTGCACTGCACTAGAAGGAAGAACAGGTCCCTCCACAGCAACTCCAGTTATCTGTATACGGTACCAGGGGGTTGTAGAAGGGGGGGGGGGCTGTAATAAGACTGTGTGTCCTATTAAGGTGCACAGTCAGCGCTGACAGGGGGTCTCCCTTGGCTAGCAAGCGCTGTGTGTGGGTTGGCTCCAATCTCTGTGTCTCTCTGCCATTCTTGGGGGGGGGACTCTGTCTGCCCTGTACCCTGTGTGTATGTGGGGTGTGTGGGGTGTAAAAGCAAACATGTCTAGAGTCTCTGTCTCATATGCTGCAGAGGATATCTCTTCACAGGAAGATCCCACCCCATGTAATCAGGATTGCCCTGTTGTAGCGCAGATCCCGGCTAGGTAACCGGAGTGGTTAGCCTCTCTTAGGGGGACTATTTCTCAGATTTCTGAAAGGGTTGCTAGGACTGAAACTGCCACTCAGGCTTTATAGTCCTCTATGGTTGTATGTCCCGGTCCTGTTCCCTCGGGGTCCCCTGCGGTACATTCTCACACACGTGATCTTGCCCACATTACGCAGGGTGACACGGATACCGATTCTGACATGGCGGACGGTGATGGGGATGTGTTGAGGGGGACGGCATCACTTGCTAAGGGGGTGCAGTTGATAACTGAGGCCATGTTGGATGTGTTGAACATTACTGACACAACCCCCTGAGCAGGTTGAGGAGGCTTTTTTCACGGATAGTAAGAAAGCCCCGCTCACCTGCATCTAAGGAATTAAATGCTATATTTTAAAAATCCTGGGAAAACCCAGAGAAAAAAATCCAGATTCCTAAAAGGGTTCTGGTAGCTTTTCCCTTTCCTGTGGAAGATAGAAAAAAATGGGAGACCCCGCCTATAGTTGACGCGTCTGTCTCCAGACTGTCGAAGCAGGTGGTCTTACCGATCCCGGGATCCACCGCGTTGAAAGACCCGGCAGATCGCAGGGTTGATGCTACGCTCAAATATATTTACGCCTGTGCATGGCTTTCTAAAGCAAGAGCGAAGTGATCACTCTCTCTGCAGGAGGACTTGACTGTAATGGATAAAGGTGACGTTGATTTGTTTTTACGTAACATACAGGATTCTGCAGGGTTCCTGGTAGAATCTAATGTATGAAGGATCTGGGTTCCATGGCTGCAGGGATCTCCGCCATGTCTATCTCGGTGTTATGATTCCCGTACTCCAGACCAGAAGAGATCTGATGGCAGAGGTCTGATTACTGGGAGATATGCTGGTTGTGGGAACAGGAGAGCCTAGTAACCCCTGGCGCCCTAACTCCGTTGTCTCGCCCGTGTTATCAGAAATCCCTTGCGAGACTATGATTGCTTGAGCCCATGGCAGCCGCGTTCGAAGGGCGGATTATGTCTGCCCAACCCCGATGCCCCCGCAGGTCTTAATGGGAGACAAAGGGAAATCCGAGACAGGGTGATAACAAGGGGCCCTCTAACTAAGCAACCAGGCCAGGGGTTACAAGCTAACTAACTTTAACCAAAGGTATGTGCGGACTAGCCGCCAGGGAAAAGGACAACCGAAGAACCACTGATCCGTTACTCCTATCCAGCACCGCTGGATACCAGAGTGGATCTGTGGGAGCGGAATCCTCCGCAAAAGCTCCAGAACACAAATTAACTAAATAATAAACAGTAAGCGGACAAGCCGCAACACACGGCTGAGCCGCGACTCACGAACACCACAGGATGTTAAAGGTGCTCGGTCAGACTCCAGGAATAGATGGTAAACTTCCGAGTACAGGATCTCTGAGGACAGGAACAACCGGATTGAGCAGGACTGGAAACTCTCTGTAGCAGACACAGGCAAACAGGAAGCTATCACCGGCGTCTGTAAGAAGTCCTGAGGGTGCCTTTATTCAGGAACCCTCCAATCAAGATCCAGACAGGGTAATCAATGGAAATGCCGTGCAGCTTGCATGCTGCACGGCCAGCACATAATCAGGTAATTTAGGACAGACCCAGCAACGGGGAACGCGACTGAACGTGGCGTCCCTGTTGCTAAGGTCAGAGCGGCTCTGTGCGCCCGGCGTCTAGCGTTGCCAGGGAGCCGGCGGCTAAACGCGCACGGCGTCCCTGGTTGCTAGGCGCCGGGCCGCACCGACGAGCGGACCCCGGCGCCTAACACTCGGCTCGCAGCGGTCTCTGGCTGCACCAATGGTCTGCGGACGCGGAATCCAGGAAAAGTGTACAGGTCAGGCTCTTTTTGGGGAGGCGCTGGATGTGTGAGTTGCCGCGGCTACTGAGGGTAAGTCTCCTTTTCTTCCCTCAGCTGCACCGGCTATGAAGAAACCTTTTACTCCCAACACGTCACAGGCCTTTCGGCCCGCTTGGACTAGAAAGAACAAACCTTCTTCAGAGGTGGTCGAGCCGAATCCAAGAAATCTGCACCCGCAGGTTCCCAGGACAGGAAGCCTGCTTCTGGTGCCTCAGAGTCTACAGCATGACGGTGGACTGCCCAGCCTGGAGGTTAGTCAGGTGGGAGCAAGACTCCGACATTTCAGCCTCGTCTGGGTGTCGTCCAGCCTGGATCCCTGGGTGCAGGATATTGTGTCCCGGGGGTACAGGGTGGAGTTTCAAACTCTTCCACCTCACCGATTCTTCAAGCCAGGCTTGCTGGCTTTGCTGGCAGACAGGGAAATCCTTCTACACACCATAAAAAAATTGGTGTGTCAGAAGTCATTGTTCGAGTTCCGCCTCATCAGCTGAACAAGGGTTACTATTCAAACCTTTTTATGGTACCGAAGCCGGATGGTTCGGTCAGGCCAATCTTGAACTTGAAGTTGTTGAACCCTTATCTAAAGGAGTTCAAGTTCAAAATGGAGCCTCTGAGAGAAGTGATCTGCGGTCTGGTGGAGGGCGAGTTCCTGGTGTCCCTGGACATCAAGGATGCGTATCTCCATATTCCGAGTTGGTCGCCGCATCAGGCTTATATCAGGTTTGCACTGTTAGACGATCACTATCAGTTTCATGCACTACCATTCGGTCTCTCCTCAGCACCGAGGGTCTTCACCAAGGTGATAGCAGAGATGATGGTTCTCCTTCGCAAGCAGGGGTGAACAAAATTCCATATCTGGACGATCTGCTGATCAAGGCATCATCCAGGGAGAAGTTGTCACGATCCATTGCTCTCACGACGCATCTGCTCAGGGAGCACGGTTGGATCCTCAACCTTCCCAAGTCTCATCTGGAGCCGTCAAGCAGGCTGTCTTTCCTGGGGATGATCCTCGACACGGAGGTGCAGATGGTGTTTCTCCCGGCGGAGATAGCGTGGGTGATACAAACAGTGATCCGGGATGTCTTGAAGCCTACCCGGGTATCAGTTCATCAGTGCATCCGCCTTCTGGGGAAGATGGTTGCCTCATACGAGGCTTTGCAGTACAGAAGGTTTCATGCTCAGTCCTTTCAACTGGATCTCCTGGACCAGTGGTCGGGATCTCGCCTACACATGCACCAGAGGATACGTCTGTCACCAAAAGCAAGGAATTTGCTCCTCTGGTGGCTGCAACTGCCTCACCTTCTGGGGGGCCGAAGGTACGGGGTTCAGGACTGGATCCTTCTGACCACGGATGCAAGTCTCAGAGGTTGGGGAGCAGTCACTCAAGGGATAACCTTCCAAGGAATGTGGTCAAGTCAGGAATCCCTTCTTCCAATAAATATTCTGGAACTAAGAGCCGTGTACAACCGCCTTCTTCAAGCACACCTTCTACAGGATCGGGCTGTTCAGGTGTATTCGGACAACGTGACCACAGTGGCCTAAATAAACCTACAAGGCGGAACGAAGAGCAGGGCTGCAATGTCAGAGGTGACAAGAATCCTCCTCTGGGCAGAAAGACACGCGGTGGCGATGTCAGCAATCTTAATTCCGGGAGTGGACAACTGGGAAGCAGACTTCCTTAGCAGACACAATCTCCATCCAGGAGCGTGGGGCCTCGACTCGGAGGTGTTTGACGAGGTAACCGGTTGGTGGGGGGTTCCTCACATAGACATGGTGGCCTCCCACCTCAACAAGAAGCTGCAGAGGTACTATTCCAGGTCGAGAGACCCACAAGCAGTGGCGGTGGACGCACTGGTGACACCGTGGGTGTTTCCGTCAGTGTATGTGTTCCCACCACTTCCTCTCATTTCAAGAGTTCTACAGCTCGTAAAAAGAACAAAGGTTCTGGCAATCCTCATTGCTCCGGATTGGCCAAGGAGGGCTTGGTACGCGGACCTGCTGGTTCTACTACTGGAAGATCGAAGGCCTCTGCCTCTTCGGGAGGATCTTCTAATACAGGGGCCGTTCACTTATCAGGACTTACCACAGCTACGTTTGACGGCATGGCGGTTGAACGCCAGATCTTAGCTCGGAAGGGTATTCCTAGCACTGTTATTCCTACTCTAATACAGGCTAGGAAGGGGGTAATGTCTAAACATTACCATCGCATTTGGAACAAATGTGTCTTGGTGTGAATCCAAGAAGCTTCCTGTGGTGGAGTTTCAACTGGGACGTTTTCTCCTATTCCTGCAAGCAGGTGTGTATATGGGCCTGAGATTGGGATCCCTCAAGGTTCAGATTTCGGCTTTATCCATTTTCTTCCAGAAACAACTGGCTGCCGTCCCTGAGGTTCAGACATTTTTGAAAGGGGTTCTGCACATCCAGCCTCCCTTTGTGGCACCGACTGCACCCTGGGATTTGGATGTGGTGTTGCATTTCCTGCAATCAGATTGGTTTGAGCCTCTACAGGAAGTTGAGGTCAAGTTTCTCACATGGAAGGCTGTCACTTTGTTGGCCTTAGCTTCCGCGCGACGTGTGTCAGAATTGGGAGCCTTGTACTGTTAAAGTCCCTATTTGGTCTTACATGAGGATAGGGTGGAACTCAGGACACATCAACAGTTCCTTCCTAAGGTTGTGTCAGCTTTTCATATCAACCAACCTATAGTGGTGCCAATGGCTACTGTCTCCTCAATTGTTTCAAAGGCTTTGGATGTTGTGAGTGCTTTGAAGATCAATGTGAAGAAGACTGCTCATCACAGAAAGTCGGACTCTCTGTTTGTCCTGTATGATCCCGAGAAAATTGGATGTCCTGCTTCTAAGCAGACGATTTCTCGCTGGATCATGTTCACCATCCAGCATGCATATTCTACGGTAGTATTGCCGTGTCCAAAATCTGTTAAGGCCCACTCTACTCGTAAAGTGGGTTCTTCCTGGGCGTTGGCCCAGGGTTTCTCAGCTTTGCAACTTTGCCGAGCGGCTACTTGGTCTGGATTGAACACGTTTGCTAAGTTTTGCAAGTTCGATACCTTGGCCTCTGATGACCTCAAGTTTGGTCAAGCAGTTCTGCAGAAGCCTGCATGCTCTCCTACCCGTTCTGGGTTCTTTGGTACCATAATATGGACACCAGCATCCTCTAGGACGTATGAGAAAATAGGAATTTATTTACCTACCGGTAAATCCTTTTCTCGTAGCCCAGCGCGTCTTTATTCTGCAGTGGTTTAGTTCAGTACTGCCTGGTTCCTAGGTAAGTTCTGCATTCTTTACTGTTTCAGTATTGTTTCAGCTGTTGCTGAGTTTTCCGGCCTGTTGCCGGATTTGCATTGTTGTGTGAGCTGGTATGAATCTTGCAACTATCTGTGTATTTCCTTCTCTCGAAGATGTCCGTCTCCTCGGGCACAGTTTCTAGACTGAATCTGGTAGGAGGGGCATAGAGGGAGCCCACACTCTCAAACTCTTAAAGTGCCAATGGCTCCTGGTGAACTCGTCTTTACCCCATGGTACTATTATGGACCCCAGCATCCTCTGCGGACTACAAGAAAAGGATTTACCGGTAGGTATGTAAAATCCTATTTTCTCTAACATCCTAGGAGATACTGGTATTGTCTTAGTACTATGGGGTATAGATGGGGTCCATTGGAGCCTGGCACTTTAAAACTTCTTCAGAGTGTGCTGGCTCCTCCCCTCTATGCCCCTCCTACCAGACTCAGTTTACAAAAATGTGCCCAAGGAGCCGGGTGCATTCTCTGGAGCTCCAGAGAGTTTTCTTCAAAATGTATTTTAATTCGTTATTTTCAGGCAGGACGGGTTGGCACCAGTCTGCCTGCGTCGTGAGCTCTTCCTCACAGCATGCCACCATCCCTAATTGAGTGGGGAGTACTAAACCGGGGTCCCCGGTACAGATGGCGGCATTAGGGCAGCGGGCACACGGCTTAAGTGCTGCTGTTGTCCCTCTATGCAAGCCCACACTGGCACTGATGCTGAAAAGGGGTTTTAACCCCATTTTCTTTGCAAATATTACCTTGCCAGTATAAACTATTGCGGGAACACTGCACGCCATTAAGGGGGCGGGGCTTCCTGAAGAGCGGGACCAGCGGATCAGTGCGCTATTTCCTACCCAAGGTACAAGGGGGTTTGTTGTACGGTGGAGCGATATACTGTATGTGTATATAATAATCTAGGTCACTTATCTAAGGTTCCTAGTTACTGCCCGGCACAGCGCTGCTTTGGCTGTAGAGGCAAGACTGTGCTGGTTTCTCCCTCTCTCTCATTCCTAGCAGGCTCTCTGGGTTACTGTGTTATGTAACCTGTTCCTGTGTGTGTATTATGCTGTACAGTATGTCAGGTAAGAAGGTCATATGCCAGTCCTGCAGCACAAGGTTTTCCCCTCCCCCGGGGGGATCTCTGTTGTGTGCACAGTGCAGCCCTCCTTCACAAGGAAGCAGCACTCAAGAGCCAGCGTGGCTGGACTCAATAAAAGGAATGATTACAGACATCTCATCTGTACTGGATACTGCCAAGCAGGAGAGGCCAGATATTAAAAGAAGTCTATGGCTGATTTTTATGATCAAGAATTCAGAACACAGACCATCCTCTCAGCCCCCTATACTTATTTTCCAAAAAGAAACACTACCACAAGTTCTCCAGTCTGTCTGTCTGTGATGTCAAGATGCCAGATCTGGAAGAGTGGGAGGTGAATGTAAAAAGGGGCACGCTAATGTCTCAGGGAGTGGAAGCTCTTATCTACTCTATTTGAGATGTAATGAATATCCCTGATAAGGAGACAGACACAGTTCAAAAAAATATGTTTAATTGTAAATCAGAAGCTACTGCTACTTTCCTATCTCAAAGAAATGAAACACACTCTCTAGAGTAATGTGGGTTAATCCTGACAAGAAATTTCAGATCCTTATGAGGTTGCTGTCATCCTTTCCTTTTCCCCCTGAGGATGGGAAGGTGTGGGTAAATCCACCTGCAGTGGATACTTCAATGTCCTGGCTGTCACGTAAACTTCTTGCTGCCAGTGCCAGGAGCTATTTCCTTAAAGACTCTGCTGATTATAACATTGAGACTACTTTTAAATACATTTACACAGCAGTGGGAGTTGCCCAGAGACCCACAATTGCATATGGATGTATTACAAGGGCCATTAGTAAATGGACGAGTAATATACTGAAAGGTTTTGACACGACTCAGGTTGAGCTTCTCACACTCCTGTGACATGTACAGGATTCTGCAGTGGGTAGCAATCTAGGAAATAGCCCTGATCAATGCTCGCTCAGTGGCTATGGCGGTGTCGGTGTGCAGAGCGTTATGGCTGCGGCAGTGGACAGCAAACGCTGATTCCAAGAGAGGTGTAGAGAGCCTTCTCTTTACGGGTGAGGCTTTGTTCGGTGATGAATTGGTCAAGTGGATTTCACATGCCACGGCTGGTAAGTCCACATATCCCCCGTCTGCAGCTCCGCCGCCTGGACGTGCTTACCCAGGCACTGTTAGGTGCCGGGGTCCGCTCGTCGGTGCGGCCCGGCGCCTAGCAACCAGGGACGCCGTGCGCGTTCAGCCGCCGGCTCCCTGGCAACGCTAGACGCCAGGCGCACAGAGCCGCTCTGACCTTAGCAACGGGGACGCCACGTTCAGCCGCGTTCCCCGTTGCTGGGTCTGTCCTAAATTACCTGATTATGTGCTGGCCGTGCAGCATGCAAGCTGCACGGCATTTCCATTGATTACCCTGTCTGGATCTTGATTGGAGGGTTCCTGAATAAAGGCACCCTCAGGACTTCTTACAGACGCCGGTGATAGCTTCCTGTTTGCCTGTGTCTGCTACAGAGAGTTTCCAGTCTTGCTCTATCCGGTTGTTCCTGTCCTCAGAGATCCTGTACTCGGAAGTTTACCATCTATTCCTGGAGTCTGACCGAGCACCTTTAACATCCTGTGGTGTTCGTGAGTCGCGGCTCAGCCGTGTGTTGCGGCTTGTCCGCTTACTGTTTATTATTTAGTTAATTTGTGTTCTGGAGCTTTTGCGGAGGATTCCGCTCCCACAGATCCACTCTGGTATCCAGCGGTGCTGGATAGGAGTAACGGATCAGTGGTTCTTTGGTTGTCCTTTTCCCTGGCGGCTAGTCCGCACATACCTTTGGTTAAAGTTAGTTAGCTTGTAACCCCTGGCCTGGTTGCTTAGTCAGAGGGCCCCTTGTTATCACCCTGTCTCGGATTTCCCTTTGTCTCCCATTAAGACCTGCAGGGGCATCGGGGTTGGGCAGACATAATCCGCCCTTCGAACGCGGCTGCCATGGGCTCAAGCAACCATAGTCTCGCAAGGGATTTCTGATAACACGGGCGAGACAACGGAGTTAGGGCGCCAGGGGTTACTAGGCTCTCCTGCTCCCACAACCAGCATATCTTCCCAGTACTCAGACCTCTGCCATAAGATCTCTTCTGGTCTGGAGTACGGGAATCATAACATTGTCACCGGCCAAACAAAAGAAAAATTTTTAACAGGAGTTAATTTTTTCACTTATTCAGTTGGGAGATTTTGTCGGCCTCATGAATCCCGCCGGTGTTGGGCCAAATCCTGGCCAGTTTCTAGTTAGTCAGATTCAAGAACTTACTCAGATGGTTCAGGATCTGTCCCTCCGGGTGAGCTCACAGGAAGATCTGTTACGGACTTCCCCGAGGGTCATCCCTGAACCAAAAATGCATCTGCCTGACCGTTTTTCTGGGGATAGAAAACAGTTTTTTAATTTTAAAGAGTCTTGTAAACTTTATTTTCGTTTAAGACCAGTCTCCTCAGGTACGGAGGCTCAGCGGGTTGGAATTATTATTTCTCTGCTTCAGGGGGATCCTCAGACCTGGGCTTTTGGTTTAAAGACAGACGATCCGGCCTTATCATCTGTAGACGCCTTTTTAAGATCTTTAGGGCTATTGTATGACGACCCTGATAGAGAGGCGTCTGCTGAGAGTCAGTTGCGTGCTCTTAGACAGGGTAGGAATCCCGCAGAGAATTATTGTACGGAGTTTCGCCGTTGGTCGAACGACTGAGGATGGAATGACCCAGCCCTGCGCAGTCAGTTTCGCCTCGGCTTATCTGAATCTATAAAAGACAGTCTCCTTCAGTATCCCGCTCCTGAGACTCTCGATAAACTCATGGAGCTCTCTATTAAGATAGATCGTCGGCTCAGAGAGCGGAGGGCTGAAAAAGGGGCATCTGTCGGGTCTACTCCTTGTGTGCTTTCCATTCCTGTAGACATGGAGGAGCCTATGCAGATAGGTCTCTCCAAATTGTCTCCTGAGGAAAGAACCAGGAGGCAAAATTCTGGTCTTTGTTTATACTGTGGAGGTAAGGGACATTTTGCCCGTAGTTGTCCGAACAAATCGGGAAACTTCCTGACCAAGTGAATTGTGAGGGGGTTCACTTTGGTCTGCAGCTCATCTCCTCAAATAATTCACTGCTAGTTCCTGCTAAAGTTTCCTTTGGTAGCCTCTGTTCCTCGGTCTCTGCTTTTGTGGACAGTGGAGCTGCAGGGAACTTTATGGATTTAACATGGGCCAAGGCCTTAGGTATTCCTCAGTTAACCTTGGGTAGGTGTGTCACCATGCATGGTTTAGATGGGAGTCCCTTGTCCAATGGGGTTATTTCTCTAGGTACACCTCCTGTTTTACTCTCGGTGGGTGCCCTGCATTCTGAAAAGATTGAGTTTTTCCTTACTCATTGTCCAGCAGTTCCTGTGGTTCTGGGTCACCCTTGGCTGGCCTTTCATAATCCCATCATTGATTGGCAGTCGGGGGAGATCTTACAATGGGGTACCATCTGTAGTAAAGAATGTATTACGCTTCCTATCCGAGTAGCTGCCGCCGTTCCTGCACCCATTCCTGAGGAATATCAGGATTTTGTCGACGTGTTTTCCAAGGGCAATGCGGATATTCTGCCTCCCCATAGGCCTTACGATTGTGCCATTGAGCTAATTCCTGGTGCCACGTTGCCTAAAGGAAGGTTATATGCTTTGTCTGGTCCTGAAACTGTGGCCATGAATGAGTATGTGAAAGAAAGCCTTGGGAAAGGTTTTATCAGGCCATCTAAATCCCCATTAAGTGCAGGATTCTTCTTCGTAGAGAAGAAGGATGGTTCACTCAGACCCTGCATTGACTTTAGAGCTTTGAATAAAATCTCAGTAAAGAATACTTAACCTCTGCCGCTGATCTCTGTCCTCTTTGATCAGCTACGTTCGGCTGTGATTTTTTCTAAAATTGACCTTAGAGGAGCATATAACCTCATCAGAATCAAGTCAGGGGATGAGTGGAAAACGGCATTCAGTACTCAATCAGGCCACTATGAGTATCTGGTTATGCCATTCGGCCTATCTAACGCTCCGGCAGTTTTCCAGGATCTCATTAATGATGTGCTCCGTGAATTTCTTGGAAGATTCGTTGTAGTCTACTTAGACGATATTTTGATATATTCTGACTCTGTAGAACAACATGTTACCCATGTGCGTCAGGTGCTAAAGAAATTACGTGAAAATCACCTATATGCCAAACTGGAGAAGTGTGAATTTCATGTCACGGAGGTATCCTTTTTAGGGTACATTATTTCCCCTCGGGGATTCCGTATGGAACCGAAGAAGCTCCAAGCCATCCTTAGTTGGGCGCAACCCACCAATTTAAAAGCAATTCAGCGCTTTTTAGGGTTTGCGAACTACTATAGAAGATTTATTCACTCTTTCTCTGACCTAGTTGCTCCCATTGTGGCACTTACTAAGAAGGGAGCAGATCCTACCAATTGGTCATGTGAAGCTGAGTTATCTTTTCAGGCCTTGAAACAAGCCTTTGTCTCAGCCCCTGTCCTTAGACATCCCAACCCAGAATTGCCTTTCATTGTTGAGGTTGATGCCTCGGAGGTTGGAGTAGGGGCTATCCTTTCTCAGAAGGATCCAGATTCCCTTGAATTACATCCTTGTGCCTTTATGTCCAGGAAATTCTCATCTGCAGAATCCAACTACGATGTTGGTAACCGGGAATTGCTGGCTATTAAATGGGCTTTCGAGGAGTGGAGGCATTGGCTTGAAGGAGCGACCCATACCATTTCAGTTTTGACTGATCACAAAAATCTTCAATACATTGAATCTGCCAAACGACTGAATGCCCGGCAGGCTCGTTGGGCTTTATTTTTTACTCGTTTCAAATTCATTATCACCTTCAGGCCAGGTTCCAAGAATACTAAGGCAGATGCCCTGTCACGCAGTTTTCTTCCAGTTCAAGACAACAGTCCTGTTACTCCCATACTTCCGTCTTCAGTCATTCGGGCAGGCCTCACACAGGATGTATTTACCCAGTTAAAACTGCTTCAACATCAAGCTCCTGGAAATACTCCTGCTGGTCGTCTTTTTGTCCCTGAGTTTTTGAGAGCTACTGTTTTGGCGGAGTTTCATGATAGCAAGGTTGCCGGGCATCCTGGAATCGCTAAGACTTTGGAATTAGTCTCCCGCTCAGTATGGTGGCCTGGTCTTTCCAAAGACATTAAAGAGTTTGTTTTTTCTTGTCAGGTCTGTGCACAGCATAAAGTTCCCCGTTCTTTGCCTATAGGTCAACTTATGCCCTTGAATGTTCCCCTTAGGCCATGGTCGCATATCTCCATGGATTTTGTGGTGGACCTCCCTCTGTCAGCCGGATGCCGAGTCATATGGGTGGTAGTGGACCGTTTTAGCAAAATGGCCCATTTCATTGCTCTTCCCCGATTGCCATCTGCCCAGGGATTGGCAGTCTTGTTCCTCCGCCATGTTTTCAGACTCCATGGCTTACCCACTGATATTGTCTCTGACAGGGGTCCACAATTCATTGCACAATTTTGGAAGTCCTTTTGTGCTTCGTTGAAGATGAAATTATCATTAACCTCCGGCTATCATCCCCAATCCAATGGACAGACTGAGCGAGTTAACCAATCTCTTAAACAATATTTGCGTTTGTACTCGGCCAAACTCCAAAATGACTGGTCTGAGTTTCTTCCATTGGCGGAGTTTGCTTATTATAATGCCTGTCATTCCTCCACCAATGTGTCTCCATTTTTTGCAGTTTTTGGTTTTCACCCCAGAGCTAATTCATTTTTTCAACATTCCTCTGTCTCCTCTCTGGCCCTGACCTCTCATCTTAAACTTATTTGGAAAAAAGTGCACCTGGCTCTCAGAAAAGCAGCATTCCGGGAAAAAAAAATTTCTGACAGGCTCCGGCGGCCGTGCACTTTTAAAGTAGGAGACAGGGTGTGGTTGTCGACTCGCAACATTAAACTCTGACAAACCTCAGCCAGATTGGGTAATAGATTTATTGGACCATTTCTCATTATCAAAAAAGTCAATCCAGTTGCTTTCCGGTTACGCTTACCAAAAACTTTACGGATCGGAAATACCTTCCATTGCTCATTGCTTAAACCTTATGTTTCGTCCAGTAGATTTCCTCGTAGAATATCTCAGGGGAGATCTCCAGTAAATGTACAGGGTCAGCAGGAGTTCTTGGTGGAGAAGGTTCTCGATTCCAAGTTGTCCCGGGGTCGGCTTTATTTTTTGGTACATTGGAGAGGTTATGGGCCAGAGGAAAGGTCTTGGGTCCTGGATGAGGACCTTCATGCCCCAAGGCTCAAAAGGGCATTTTTTCGAGAATTTCCTCAGAAACCTGGCTTTAGGGGTTCCTTGACCCCTCCTCAAGGGGGGAGTACTGTTAGGCGCCGGGGTCCGCTCGTCGGTGCGGCCCGGCGCCTAGCAACCAGGGACGCCGTGCGCGTTCAGCCACCGGCTCCCTGGCAACGCTAGACGCCGGGCGCACAGAGCCGCTCTGACCTTAGCAACGGGGACGCCACGTTCAGCCGCGTTCCCCGTTGCTGGGTCTGTCCTAAATTACCTGATTATGTGCTGGCCGTACAGCATGCAAGCTGCACGGCATTTCCATTGATTACCCTGTCTGGATCTTGATTGGAGGGTTCCTGAATAAAGGCACCCTCAGGACTTCTTACAGACGCCGGTGATAGCTTCCTGTTTGCCTGTGTCTGCTACAGAGAGTTTCCAGTCTTGCTCTATCCGGTTGTTCCTGTCCTCAGAGATCCTGTACTCGGAAGTTTGCCATCTATTCCTGGAGTCTGACCGAGCACCTTTAACATCCTGTGGTGTTCGTGAGTCACGGCTCAGCCGTGTGTTGCGGCTTGTCCGCTTACTGTTTATTATTTAGTTAATTTGTGTTCTGGAGCTTTTGCAGAGGATTCCGCTCCCACAGATCCACTCTGGTATCCAGCGGTGCTGGATAGGAGTAACGGATCAGTGGTTCTTTGGTTGTCCTTTTCCCTGGCGGCTAGTCCGCACATACCTTTGGTTAAAGTTAGTTAGCTTGTAACCCCTGGCCTGGTTGCTTAGTCAGAGGGCCCCTTGTTATCACCCTGTCTCGGATTTCCCTTTGTCTCCCATTAAGACCTGCGGGGGCATCGGGGTTGGGCAGACATAATCCGCCCTTCGAACGCGGCTGCCATGGGCTCAAGCAACCATAGTCTCGCAAGGGATTTCTGATAACACGGGCGAGACAACGGAGTTAGGGCGCCAGGGGTTACTAGGCTCTCCTGCTCCCACAACCAGCATATCTTCCCAGTACTCAGACCTCTGCCATAAGATCTCTTCTGGTCTGGAGTACGGGAATCATAACAGGCACCATTCTGCAGTCCTTTCAGGTTGCCAGATTTAAGGGCAAGGCCAGAGGTACCTCCAACCCCGCTAGAGGACCCAGAGGTAAACCGCTCAGAACACCGGCCGCTGGTTCACAGGAGCAGTGCTCAGGCTCAGCCTCTTCCATAACCTCAGCATGAGGGTTGGCCCCAGATTCTGGGGGCCTTACATGTGGGAGCTCGCCTCAAATGTTTCAGTCACATTTGGGCAAGCTCCTGCCAGGACCCCTGGGTGACAGACCTACTCTCCCAGAGCTACAGGTTAGAGTATCAAACGCTCCCACCTCAGATTCTTCAGCTTGGGCTTACCAGTTTCACACAAAACAGTAACCTTGCAGAAGACATACGAAGACTGTTACGGACGCAGGTCATTGTTGCAGTTCCACCTCAACTCCAATACAGGGGTTATTTTTCCGGCCTGTTTGTGATGCCGAAACCGGGTGGTTCGGTAGGGACGATCTTAAATTCAAATCACTGATCCCGTTCTTCTGAGTTTTCCACTTCAAAATGGAGTCTCTGAGAGCGGTGGTCTCGGGTCTGGAATGTCAGCATCCGGAGTCTTGCCTCCGGTTCTGGTCCCTGCGGCCTTCCTGTTAGCTGGCTGGTGTCGCTGCGGCAGATAGGAGCTGCAGCAGCGAGGTCCTCCAGTGCTGCTTCCGGGCGTCTGGAGGCCAGGGTCCATGTCCTGTGGAGTGGAGCATGTCAGCCGGAGGTGTCTGTTTTCAAGTGTCCTGTTGCTGGAGTGCTGCGTCTGGGAGGCTGAGGCCAGTGGTAGTGGCTGTGTGCTGGCTCCACATGTGTCCTCTGTGCAGGGAGCCACCATGTTGGAGACCAAGCCAAGCCAATAGGTATCCCAGTTCACGTGCAGTCTTCCCTTATAAAAAGGGGTTGATGCTTAGTCATGGTGCCAGTTCTTCAAGTTACTTGCTGCTGTAAGGTACCCAAGCTCCGCGCTCACAGGTTAACCCCTGGTATCCTGGTTCTCTTGAGTCCGCCCGGTGGTCGGTTCTGTTATTGCAGTCCTTTGCTCCTAGTCCACCTGCTCTTGCGGTTTAACCGCTGGGTCCTCATCTGGTAGAGGGTCTCCATGTTTTTTATGGTGCTCACCGCGATCTTCTCTTCAAAAGTAGACTCAAGGCATTATGGGCATCTAGTGATGCCATCGGTCTCTGCAATGCTCCAGCGGTCTTCCAGAACTTTGTGAACGAGATATTCAGAGATCTTCTTTACAGTTTTCTAGTGGTATACTTGGACAATATTCTCATATTTTTTCTAAAGATTTGAAGGTCCATCGTAAGCAAGTCAAAGAGGTCTTAGGAAGAATTTTTTTTTGCAAGTTAGAAAAGTGCACCTTTTGAGGTACCCTCCATCTCCTTTCTCGGTTATGTCATCTCCAGACAGGAGCTACAGATGGATTCAACCAAGGTCCAAGCGATTCGTGATTGGACTCTTCCTACCACTCTATAAGGGATCCAACGATTTTTTGGCTTTGCCAACTTTTACCGAAAAATTTATCAAGAACTACTCCACTGTCATCGCCCGAATTACCATATTAACCAGGAAAAGAGCTAATCCTTCGATTTGGCCACCCGAGGCTCTGAAAGCCTTCATGTTCTTAAGAGGCCTTTATGTCTGCTCCAATTCTTTGCCAACCCGATCTCAGTCGCCCCTTTCAGGTGGAAGTTGATGCTTCTTCGGTGGGAGTCGGGTGGTTCTCTCTCAGCTCTTTGAAGATAAGAAAAGTCATCCTTGTGCATATTTTTCTCATAGATTCTCCCAAGCAGAGCAAAATGATGCTATTGGTGAACAAGAACTGTTGGCCATAAAATTAGCTTTTGAAGAGTGGCGATATTTATTAGAGGGTGCTCAACACCCTATCCCTGTTATCATGGATCACAAGAATATTCTGTACCTCCAGACAGCTTGTTGTTTAAACCCATGGCTAGCCAGGTGGGCTCTCTTCTTCTCTTGGTTCTCCTTCAAACTCTTTAACCACCCAGGAACTTTAAATCGAAGAGCAGATGCACTTTCTCGTTCTTTTCAAATGGATGATTCACTCAACTCCTCTGAGAAACAATTTATTCTGAATCCGGCTTCACTTGCTTCAACTCGTACTGTTCCTCTAGCTCGTCTGGGGAGAACTTTTGTGGCACCTTAACTTTGCAGGAAATTGCTTACGTGGTCTCATTCTTCATCTTTCATGAGTCATACCGGTGGTCTTAAGACTCTCAAGTTCATTCAGCGATTCTACTGGTGGACTCATCTTAAAACGGACGTCTTTGAATTTGTAGCAGCCTGTTCCAAGTGTGCTCAACATACAAGTCCACGAACATCTCCCTCGGATCATCTTCATCCACTTCCAACACCTCAAAAGCCTTGGCCTCACATCTCTATTGATTTCATAACCGATTTGCCAGTCTCCAGAGGGCACAACACCATTTGAGTCATTGTGTAATGATTTTTGAAGATGGCTCACTTCATACCCCTCACCGGTCTTACCCTCTGCTCCTCAGCTATCGAAATTGTTTTTCTCATAAAATTTTCATTTGCATGGCCTTCCACAGGAAATAGTTTCTGATCAGGGTCCTCCAATTCGTCACCATGTTCTGGAAAGCTCTCAGCTCTGTCCTAGGAATCAAGTTGAACTTCTCTTCAGCCTACTATCCCAGGACTGACGGACAGACTGAAAGAGTCCACCAAGATCTGGAAACTTTCATACGGATGTTCATGTCCCCTGCTCAGGAAGACTGGATGGATTACCTCCCATTTGCTGAGTTTGCATACAATAACCTATATCATTCTTCTACCAATTCCACTCCTTTCTTCATTAACTGTAGTTTTCATCCACGAGTTCCTTCTTTCTAATCTCTCCCACCTCTTGAGGTTCCTGCTGCTGAATCCACTCTTCGTCAGTTCACTAAGATTTGGAGACAAATTCATAAGGCGCTACTTAAGACTTCCCAGAAATAAAAGACCTACGCTGATCGGAAACATAGGGCTGTTACTAGTCTCAAAGTGGAAGATCGTGTTTGGATATCCACCAGAAACCTCAGACTCAAAGTTTCTACCAAAAAGTTTGCTCCAAGATTCATCGGTCTGTATCCTATTAAAAAAGTGTTGAATCCTGTTTCTTACAAGGTGAAACTGCCTCCCTATTTGAAAATTCCCAATGCCTTTCACATTTCTCTGTTAAATCATCTTGTACCAAATAATTTTTGGGCAGCCTTCCCTTAATCTCCCAAGGTTCAAGCTGCTCAAAATGAGGAATTCGAAGTTCATAAGTTTCTTGACTTCCGCAAGAGGTATGGTCGTCTCCAGTATCTCATAGATTGGAGAGGATATGGTCCGGAGGAAAGATCTTGGGTGGCTGCAGAGGATGTTCATGCTCCAAGACTGAGTTGTGCCTTTCATGCCAAGAATCTCACTAAGCAGCGTGGGTGTTCGGAGACCACCCTAAAAAGGGGGATACTGTCAGCATCGGGAGTCTTGCCACGGGTTCTGGTCCCTGCAGCCTTCCTCTTAGCTGGTTGGTTTCGCTGCGATCGATAGGAGCTACAGCAGCAAGGTCCTTCGGTGCGGCTGCCGGGTGTATAGAGGCCAGGGTCTGGGTCCTGGGGAGCGGAGCATGGCAGCCGGAGGTGTCTTTTTCCAAGTGTACTGTTGCTGGAGTGTGGCGTCTGGGAGGCTGAGGCCAGAGGTAGTGGCTGTGTGCTGGTTCCACATGTGTCCTCTGTGCAGGGAGCCACCATGTTGGAGACCAATCCAAGTCAATAGCTATCCCAGTTCATAACCAGCCAATCCGATACAGGCTTCCCTTAGAAAAAGGGGTTGATGCTTAGCTATGTTGCCAGTACTTCAAGCTACTTGCTGCTGTAAGGTGCCCTGTAGAGCACTCTGCCAGGTTAACCCCTGGTATCCCAGGTCTGTTGTGTCCGCCTGGTGGTCAGTTCTGTTATTGCAGTCCTTTGCTCCCAGTTCACCTGCTCTTGTGATTTAACCACTGGGCCCTCTGTCTGGTAGAGGGTCTCCGTTTACGGATGGTGCTCTCAGCGATCCTCCCTTCAGCATTGTTTAAAAATCACAAGTCATCTTTTCATTCAGTATTCTTCAGCATCGTTTACAAGTCACTAACCTTTCAGAATTCACTCAGGCTTCTCTCCTAGTCGTTGTGTATGATTGAGGTCTCATTAAAACTGAATTCCTCTTTATTCAGTGTATCATTCTCGGTCATTGTCCTCATTGCCTACTCCTCTACATCTTCAGGCCCAAGTCTTCAATCCATGTGTAAGAACTACATTCAGCCACCTTGTCTCCTTCCTTTGCCGATAGCTGCTCCCCCAGTCAATGATCAGTCGTCAGATCCCCAACTCAAGCCAAGCGTGACATGGAAGAAGGGGAATTCCTGGTTCCTCTGGATATTAAGGATGCATATCTTCACATCCCAATATGGCTGCCTCTTCAGGCTTACCTCATGTTTACACTGCAGGACAGTCACTACTAGATCCAGAATTCAAAATATAAATGGAACAGAGAATAGCGCTTAATAAAAATGGAGGCGGCCTGGGTGTATTCTGGTGACTCCCAATCACCCAAAAGACTAAGGCGGCACTGCATGATCCATCTACCTGCATCTAAAGTACCAGGAGAACCCTACCAGGTCCTGCGGCCGGTGTTTTGCATGAGGGGAGGAGGAAGGAATTCCGGAACCTTCCAATTTTTTGCTCTTCTCATCGCCCCATGCTGGGAGCATGACACGGTACGGTTCCAATTTTACTATACAGTGAATCTGTCACTTTTATTGGATACGAGTATCTTATGAATTTTAACTAAATAAACCAACTTTTTTGAACTACTACACTATATGTGCTTTTCTCTTCTCTTTATGACAAATACCTCCATAAAAGGAATAATTCTGAACTAGTTGTGGGAGAAGAATTGTCATCTAGAAAGAAGAAGAAGATAAAAAGAATTTTCCAAGTGAAACACAGAATTTATTTTTTGAACTATCCATTAAGACTTTCACATAATTTTCTTAGAGTGGGAGCGCCAACGGTGTATTCAATAATTTACTGTTGACTACTAGATCCAGGCCTTGCCTTTCGGTCTCTCAATGACACTGAGGGTGTTATCAGGGGTGATGGCAAAGATGTTGCTACAACTCCGCAAGCAGGAAGTGAACATCGTTCCATACTTGGACGATCTCCTCATAATGGCTATATTCAGAGCACAGTTGATGGAAAAGATCAGCCTTTCAACACGACTACTCACGGATCATGGGTGGATTCTCAATCTGCAGAAATCCCACCTAGAACCTACGCAGAGGCTTAAGTTCCTAGTAAGGATACTGGACACGGTGTCTCAGAAGGTGTTCCTTCCTATGGACAAGGCAAAGATAATTCAGACAATGGTACGTTCCATTTTGAAGCTGAACAAAATCTTGGTACATCTTTGCATATGCTTACTGGGAAAGATAATGGCCTCCTACGACGCAATTCGGTACGGTAGAGACCATGCATGACCATTCCAGCTGGATCTGCTGGACAAATGGTCTTGGTGACATCTGCACATGCGCCAGATGATATGCCTTTCACCAAACGCCAGGATTTCCCTCTTATGGTGGTTGCTGATCTCCCTCCTGGAGGGTCGACACTTCCGAATTCAGGATTGGATTCTGTTGACAACGGATGCAAGCCTCCATGGTTGGGGTGCAGTGACCCTAGGGGCTTGGTTCCAATGAAGGTGGTCTGATCAAGAGGCTTCCCTTTCAATAAATGTTTTGGAACTCAAGGCAATTTATAATGCCCTTTTGCTGACCTCTTTATATCCTTCATTATCAGGCCATACAGGTATGGTCGGAAAACGCACCAACTGTGGCTTACATAAACCAACAATGAGGTCCAAACAGCAGTGCTGCAATAAGGGAGGTGTCACATATACTCCTCTGGGTGGAGCGTAATCCTAAGGCCATTTCCGCCATATTAATTCCGGGAGTAGACAATTGTGGAGCAGACTTCCTCGGTAGACACGATCTGCACCTGGGGGAATGGGGCCTCTACCCGCAAGTGTTTCAGAAGATATTTCATCAATGTGGGCTACCCGCAAATCGACTTGTTGGTTTCTCAGCTGACCAAGAAGCTTCTGCGTTACTGTTCTGGTACAAGGGATCCACAGGCCACAGCAGTGGACTCTCTGGCGACTCCGTGGATTTACTGGTTGGTGTACTTGTTCCCTCCAGTTCCTCTAATTCCAAGAGTTCTCAAAGGACTTAAAGGGACAGGGTTCAGGCAATTCTGAGTGCCCCAGACTGGCCCCGCAGGGCTTGGTATGTAGACATTCTAGCCTTATTACTCGTAGGACCCTGGCCTCTGCCAATTCAGGATGATCGTCTTACACAGGGGCCGTTCGTCTATCCAGACTTACCACGGCTACGTTTGATGCAATGGAAGTATAATGGGAGGATTTTTGCCAGGAAAGAGATTCCGGGCTAGGTTATCTCGACTATGCTCCAAGCCGGCTAGATGGTCGCATCAAAACATTACCATTGCATATGGAAGAAATGTGTCTCTTGGTTTGAGGGTCAACAGTATTCTACTGTGGATTTTCATCTGGGACATTTCTTGCACTTCCTGCAGGCTGTTGTCGATGTGGGCCTACATTTAGGCTCCATAAAAGTTCAAATCTCAGCCTTGTCTTTTTTTCTTCCAGGGAAGTAGATTATAGTGGTACTATATAAATAGAAGGTAGTTTCACCTCCAGGCAAATGCTTCAATTTAGTGTAGTGACCCTGGTCCAGCTGTCAGGACACTTATTTATATTAAACCTTATTGAAGGCAAAGCATGCGATGGCCATGCACCAGGATGCAAAATGGCAGTCATCTTCCTCCCCAATATCACCACTGGGCTCCAGTGACTGTGGGCAGCCCATTCTGTCCCCAGCAGTAGCGGGAGCTACGCACCTGTGTTACCTGGAGAGCAAGTACTCCCGTCTGAGCCAAAAGCACCTTCAAGTCAGCTATCCGGAGCGTGCAGGAAAGTCTGGGCGCACATAGCCCCAGAATACAGCCCATGGCTTCATAGTCGTCACTAGGCTGCGGCAGTGAACGGTGCCCAGAGTGAGCGGAGCGAGCGGCTTTAGGGCAGTAGGAGTGGGGGACTTAATAGATTGGGTCTTGGTCCCAGCGGTGGCTGAGAGCTATCAGGTAGGGTAGATAAGAAGCCACTTAGTGAGGAGAGCTCCAGAAAGCACGTCTGGATGGACCACGCCCCTCTTATTTATTATTTTATATACTAACAGGGGTGACAGGTGTGGTACATCCCTGCAAAGGCAGATCCAATCTCTTTCTCATCAGACTCTGCTGTCTTCCCTGCACTCTCACTCAGATGTTCACTGCTGCCAGTAGCACACGTATGAGAGGCAGAAGTATGGCGGCAGCAGTATAGATTCTGATATGTAATTCTCTATATCATACGTACTATACACACATCATCCTTATTACTATTGAGAGTATAGAGGTAATACACTGATGATGGGGATGTAAAAATAGGATTTTAATTACCTACCGGTATATCCTTTTCTCGTAGTCTGTTGGGGATTCTGGGGTCCATTTAGTACCATGGGGTCTAGACGGGTCCTTTGGGACCCACTGGCACTTTAAGAGTTTAATAGTGTAGGCTGGCCCCTCCCTGTATGCCCCTCCTACCAGACTCAGTCTAGAAACTGTGCCCGAGGAGACGGACATACTTCAAGAGAAGGAAATACACAGATAGTGGTGAGATTCACACCAGCTCACACATAACAAAAAGCCGAACTAACCAACTTGGAACAATTCAGCAATGGCTGATCCAACAATACTGAACCAAGTAACAATGCAGTAATACGAAGCACAGGGCGGGAACCCAGCATCCTCTATGGACTATTAGAAAAGGATTTATCGGTAGGTAATTAAAATCCTATTACGTCCTAGAGGATGCTGGGATCCATTTAGTACCATGGGGATGTACCAAAGCTCCCAGTACAGGAGTGAGAGTGATGAGGTTCCTACAGAACTGATTGCCCAGACTTGAGGTCCTCAGAGGCCAAAGTATAGAACTTGTAAAACCTAGCAAACATGTTCGACCGTGACCAAGTAGCTGCTCGGCAAAGCTGAATAGCCGAGACACCCTGGGCAGCTGACCAGGAAAAACCCACTTTACGGGTAGAGTGGGCCTGAACAGATTTTGGAATTGGCAATCCTGCCGTGGAATAAGCATCCTGGATAGTAAGCCTGATCCAGCGTGAAATTGTCTGCTTAGAAGCAGGACACCCAATCTTGTTGGGATCATAAAGTACAAATAGTGCGTACGACTTCCTGTGATGAGTAGTTCTCTTCACATAGATTTTCAAAGCCCGCATGACATCCATGGACTTTGAGGTAATTAAGGTGTCAGTAGCCACTGGCACCACAATAGGTTGGTTGATATGAAAAGCTGACACAACCTTAGGGAGAAATTGCTGACGCATTCTGAACTCGGCTCTATCCTCATGGAAAATCAAGTAGGAGCTCTTGTGCAAAAATGCCCCCAATTCTGACAGACGTCTGGCAGAAGCCAAGGCCAACAACGTGACCGCCTTCCAAGTAATAAATTTTACGTCCATCTCCTGTAAAGGTTTGAACCAATCCGATTGCAGGAACTGCAGCACCACATTAAGATTCCAAGGTGCCATAAGAGGCACAAAGGGTGGTTGGATGTGCAGAATTCCTTTCAAGAAAGTCTGAACCTCAGGGATAGCAGCCAATAGTTTCTGGAAGAAAATAGACAAGGCCGAAATCTGGAACTTGATGGTGCCCAAGCGTAGGCCAACATCCACACCCGCTTTCAGAAAGAGGAGAAAATGTCCCAGTTGAAACTCCACTGTAGGAAACTTCTTGGATTCACACCA